>NC_132850.1:48100602-48405218 GCF_048164855.1 Canis lupus baileyi
CTTAAGAGTGGGAAAAGTCTGTTCTCTCCCATCATACTAGTGATTAGCTCAGTGCTCAGCAAATTATAGGACGATCTTGCAGAAGTGGCTGGTGAGCAAGATGGCAAGTAGAACAAACAGTGAGCTGTTGGAAGTGACTGAGATAAGACATGTTTCAGAAACCAGAAGCTGCAACCCTTGAAAAATTTGGTGATGTGAAACCCTGCTCTTCCAGAAGGGCATCATTGAAATGAAGTTATTTGCTATAATCTATGTCTCTAGTTCCCTCTCCTGTTCCTCTAGATTTATGAATCTCTGAACCTACTTAATAAATTTACTGTGAATATAATTTCTCCTTTATTTTAAAATTTCTTCTGCCTTAAACTATGGTCTTTAAAAATGTAAAAGCTCTAAGCAGGGAACCATATACATTCTATCAGTCTTCTATTTTGTTATAAGACACTACTTAGCAAGAATAGATTCTTCTCTGTGGGATGAGCAATTAGAAAAACCATCAGACTTATGAAAAATCATTGAAGATGAAAGAGAGAGAGAGAATATGAAATATAGATGTAGGGGCTATTATGGAAAAATAAAACAAACAACCTATATTCTGGAAATATTGCATATATATGGGAAATTTAATTGTAATGAATAGATAAAATGAAATTAGTAGAAGCAAAATGATGAAAGTTGAATTGAAGTAAAAAATAAGTTAAATGTAATAACACATAATTAAGAACTTAAAAGGAGAAAAATGAAACATAGAAGACCCATCAAAAGGTCAACTTATATAAAATAGAATTCAATACAATCAGACAATCTGATTAAAAATAACCAGAGGACCCAAAAAGAAATTTTTCCAAAGGAGATATACAAATGGCTGACAGACACATAAAAAGATGCTCAACATCACTAATTCTCAGGGAGTTGCAAATAAAAACCACAATGAGATCACCTTACACTACTTTTAATGGCATTTTCAAAAAGACAAGAAATAACAAGTGTTGGGTCAAAGATGTGGAGAAAAGGGGATTCCCTTTCATCCACATGTGGGTGGAATGTTGGTGTAACTACTGTGGGAAACAGTATGGAGGTTCCTCAAAAACTTAAAAATAGAACTGTCGTATGGTCCAGCAATCCCACTACTGGGTATTTACCCAAAGGAAAAGAAAACACTAATCTGAAAACGTATGCATACCCATGTGTAATATAGCAATTTTTATAATAGCAAAAGCATGGAAGCAACCTAAGTGTTCACCAGTGGATGAATGGATAAAGAAAATGTGGTATATATATACAATGGAATATTATTCACCATAAAAAAGAAGGAAATCCTGCTATTTGTGACAACATAGATGGATTTTGAGGGCATTGTGCTAAGTGAAATAAGTAAAACAGAAAAACAAACACCATATGATCTCACTTATTTGTGGAATCTTAAAAAAATGAAATAGATACAAAGAACAGATTGGTAGTTGCCAGGGGTAGATGAAATAGGTAAGGTGATCAAAATGAACAAACTTGCTGTTATAAAATAAATAAGTCATGGGGATGTAACATATAGCACCGTGACTATAGTTAATAGTACTATATTATGTGTCTGAAATCAGAAGAAAGCAGTAGTAGTATTACATGAGGGAGAGTTTATTTTTTTATTTTTTTAAAAAAGATTTTATTTATTTATTCATGAGAGACACAGATAGAGAGAGAGGCAGAGACACAGGCAGAGGAGAAGCAGGCTCCGTGCAGGAAGCCTGATGTGGGACTGGATCCCAGGTCTCCAGGATCACGCCCTGGGCAGAAGGCAGGTGCCAAACCCCTGAGCCACCCAGGCAGGGATCCTCCCATAAGGTAGAATTTAAAGCAAAAACATTAAATGCTATAAAGACATTCATTTTAATCAAGAGATGGTAAAATTAGTAATAAAGATAAAAACATTAAAAAATCCTCATGGATGGAAAGGTATCACTAATAGTGAAGGTAAAACCTTTTAGAAATTCACAGTAGTTTTAATACAATTTTATTATTGTGAGAGATTTTCACTACCCTGATAGATCAATTAGAAAATAAATTGAGAACATTAATAGTATTAATGTATTAATCTCAACATCATTAGAAACAAAATAAAATAAAATGGGAAACCTTTTTCTAGCTATCAATGAGCAAATATTTTTTGAAAATGTAACAGCCAATGTTAACAAGTGTTTGTTGAAATGGACCCTCTCGTGGCTGGTGGATGTGTAAATACATACCAACTGATGAGAGAAACAGCTTGGTCATATCTTTCAACAGCCTTAAAAAAGCTCATATTCTCTGTCAGAGTATTTTCACCTCTTGGAGACAGATTGCACAAAGATTTATATTTGTGCATGTTAATTTTACAAAAATCTTTGATAGAAAGATACTGTAAATAAATATCCAGTAGTGGAAAAATGGCTAGGAAAATTGTGTCATACATTAAAAATATACTCAAATTGGACAGAGACATACAGAAGAATGAAACTGGACTATTTCCTTACACCATACACAAAAATAGACTCAAAAATGGATGACACGTGAGACAGGAATCCATCAAAATCCAAGAGAAGAACACAGGCAGCAACTTCTTACTAGACACATCTCCAAAAGCAAGGGAAATAAAGGCAAAAATGGGCTATTGAGACTTAATCAAGATAAAAAGCTTCTGCACAGCAAAGGAAACAGTTGACAAAACCAAAAGACAACCAACAGAATGGGATAAGATATTTGCAAATGGCACATCAGATAAAGGGTTAGTATCCAAAGTCTATAAAGAACTTATCAAATTCAACATCCAAAGAACAATCCAATCAATAAATGGACATAAGACATGAACAGACATTTATCCAAAGAAGACCCGCAAATGGCCAACAGACACATGGAAAAATGCTTAACATCACTAGGAATCAGGGAAATACAAATCAAAGCCACAATGAGATACCACCTCACACCAATCAAAATGGCTAAAATTAACCACTCAGGAAATGATAGGTTTTGGTGAGGATGTGAAGAAAGGAGAACGCTTTGACACTGTTGGAAGGAACACAAGCTGGAGCAGCCACTCTGGAAAACAGTATGGAGTTTCCTCAAAAAGCTGAAAATAGAGTTACCCTATGACCCAGCAATTGTACTACTAGGTATATACCTCGAAGATACAAATGTAGTGACCTGAAGGGGGACCTGCACCCCATTATACCAGCAATGTCCACAATAGCCAAACTATTGGAAGACCCCAGATTTCCATCAACAGATGAATGGATAAAGAAGATGTAATATATATATATAATATTATATATTATTATATATAATATGTTATATATGTAATATAATATATTACATTAATATATTATATATACACATATATTGTTACATTATACATTATTATATATTATATACATATATATAATGGATAGTGGTCTACTACTTAGCCATCAAAAAAATGAAATCTTGCCATTTGCAACAATGTGGATGGAATTAGAAAGTATCAGGCTGAGTGAAATAAGTCAATCAGAGAAAGACAATTATCACATGATCTCACTCATATGTGGAACTTAAGAAACAAAACAGAGGATCATAGGGGAAGAGAGGAAAAAATAAAACAAGGATGAAATCAGAGAGGGAGACAAACCATGAGAGACTCTTAATCATAGGAAACAAACTGAGGGCTGTTGGAGGAGAGAGGGGTGGAGGGACAGGGTAACTGGGTGATGAGCATTAAGGAAGGCACGTGATGTAATGAGCACTGGGTATTATATGAGACTGATGAATCTCTGACCTCTACCTCTGAAACTAATAATATATGTCAATTAATTGAATTTAAATAAAAAATACACTTGAGATTCTCTATTCTCAAAAATAGTATTTTTGAAGAATATTGTTTGGCACAAGGAAAAGGAAGAATAATTCTATTACTATTGTAAATAAAACTTATTACACAAGATTCAATAAGAGGGAGAGAGAGTGAGCAATCAGAGGGAGAAGCAGAGAGAGAGAGACAAGCAGACTCCAAACTGGGCACAGAGCCAAATATGGGGCTTGATACCACAACCTTGAGAGTCGAAACCAAGAGTCAGATGCCCAACCGACTGCGTCACTCAGGCACCCCCCCTTAAGTTTTTATTAGAATTATGTTTTTCTTATTTATTAGGATACACATGATAGTGCTATCATGTAGACCCACTTAATAAAGATGAAGAGACATTTTATTCCTAGAAGTGATATTCTATAAAAAAGTTAATGATACAAAAAAAAAGTTAATGATACAAACTTTCTTGGTTACCAAGAAAAATTCATATTCATTTTGTTTTACTTTTCATTTGGTAACCAGTTTTGAGGCACATAGAATCAACCTACAGTTGTCGATTATACCTGTTTTTTTTAAAGATGATTTTTTTAATGGAAGTTTTAGATTCACAGAAAAATTGTAAAATAGGTAATACCCCTGTTATCTCGATATCTCTGCACATGCTGCAAGTCACATTCGATTGTGTGCACTTTTGTGACTGAATCTAATGCCACATTTATTAGGGACTTTGGTCTACATGTAAAGCTCAGCCAGGGATTAATGGAAGAGCCACTGGGTATTGAAAGTGAGTATATTCAGCATTTTGTCTGGGCTAGAAGTCAATCAGAATGCAATCATTCATTAAGGCTCCTGCAAGCAATAGCTACTGCGCTGTGCCAACATTCATCAAGTTAAGGGCCAGGAAATGTGAGTGCCAGGGCAGATCTCACAGAAACAGCACAAAAGTCAGCTCGTCTCAATTACAACGCAGCCATGGCTGCCTTCCTCAGAACTACACTCTCGGAAGGGCATCTGGGAGGCAATTCAGTCCTTTTCCACTGGGTTCATTCCCAGCAGGGATCCTCTATAAGATTCTAAACAACCTAGGATATTTCTTTTCCTGTTCTCGATTTTCACAAGAATGGTTGGAATACAGTGCCTGTGTCTTGCTGACTCAAGAAATCGAAGGAGGAAGAATATAGAGGAGCAGTGAATATTTGGTGTCATGTTGAGGGAGAATATTTGAAGTGGGAACACTCAACAGCCTTTTAGGAAGACAGTTAAAATCTTAGCTCTACGTCTTGCTGACCATGCATCCCTAGGCAAATTCTGTAATTCTTCTGGATTTTAGTATTCTTACCTATAAACTATCTGATCCATAGGAATGCTATAATAAATATATAAAATATTGTGAACAAAGCACCTGAAAAAAGCGCACAGTATGTGGTGGCTATTATGGTGAAGGCAAAATATCACCAAGATTAGAAAATTCTCTTTCTTTAGAAATTTGGATGTGGATAGCTATGTTTTTGATAGTTAGATAAAGAGTTAAACTTTGGAAGCAAATGATAGTGATCAGGGACGTAAAATAAGTCCTAAGAATTCCTTAGAGAATCTTCAACTCCCAGGGGTCTCTTTATGAAATAAGATCCACGTATGCTTTTCACCTACACCTAAAAAGATGTTTGAAGTTCACCTGTCAGCATGGAGACCTCCACAACCTTTACTGAAAACAAATAGAGCTTTTATAAGTCCAAGGTGTTTTGACAGTGGAGGAAATGACTAGAAGCAGGCTTCCCTCTTGGTGACACTCACTCATCTTCAGTTTCTTTGTGTCCCTGTGAATGGGTATGTGTGTTTTTTGAGGAGGTTGAATTATAAAAACTCAACAGTTCAACGTTCTTCAGAATTAAACGTAAATATGATGTAGTGTCCTATATCAAAATGATATAAATATAATGATTTAAATGCGACTGTCAACATGGTAGTGTGCTCTGTCCCTGTTCTCACTGCGATTTACCACGTAGCAGTAGGCCCTGCATGGTTCCTGCGACAGCCATGTAGCCATGAGAATTCTGCTTGTGCTCATGGTCAATCTCTACTACTGTATGTGAGGAAAGCCCATGGTCCAATTCGCAATCAGAGTTTCCTCTTTCACTCAGAAGCCTATGGCATGCAAGCCTGTAATTCTGGTATGCATGACTCCATGGACGAGGAATTGGAGTCCTGCTTCAAGGGCTGGGCTCGATGTTACTGTACGGCACAAGGCCACAGAGTTGCCCGGCAACGGGGTTTGTTTTCCTGCTGCTGGGATTCCCACTTCTGCTTTCATAGACGCGTGCTGCATAGTTTATCTGTGTGGTGTGTTCTAATTCTGTGCAAGGAGGGTGGCTGCCAGCAACCCAGGCTTGGCAAGGGGTGGGGGGTGGGGGGACTCTGGTTATATAACATCTGTCTCTTTTGCTATAAGGTTAAGGAACAATAAGAATCTTCCATTATAAAGATGGGCTGTACTGTCACACTCTGGCAGGCCACACCACCTGTTCAAAAATCTCCAACCACTGGCCCCTGTCCCATTCTTCTGTTGGTGTACCAAGTTTTAATTTCTGAGGAGCCCATGTAAAAGTAGCTGAGGATGGATAAAGGAAAGACGTATGTGGCAGCAAGGATGGAGTTCACGGAACCATATTTCAAACTAGCCTGACAGAGGAAGTCGCTCACTGGTTTGACACGGATGCGACCAGGTTCTTTAGAATATTGATCACCTTAGCCAAAAATACACAAATCTAGAACTACTTTCATAGCCATCCTGAGAGAGAACTGGAGCTATTTCTACTGGATGGGATTAGCATTAGTTGCAGTTGGAGAAAAAAAATAATGAAAACTTTATACCAGCTAAGAAAAGCAGTATCATATAAACATAAAATTTTAAAATGATCTCCTTCTGCTGCTACTTTGCAAATATTAGAGATGCTTTGTTCTACTCTCAGATTTCTATACTTCTACGGCAACATTGCAGGAGATACCTTTCTACTTCGCTTCAACTTCTACTCTTCCCCAACATTCTTTTTAGTGTTTTAAAACTTTTTTTATGGATACATTTTAGTGTGCTGGGAGTAATACAATTTTGATTTGATTTGATGGATTATAAGTGAAGAATATAACAAATTTAAAATCATTGAGGACAACCAGATTCCAATAAAACAAAATAATGTAAAGCAGAATTTTCTGCGTCCTATAACATGTTGAGTCTGCTAGCATGGTATGCTGAAAACTGCACAGCTTTGGGGGTAGGTGGAGTCTTGATTTGTATTATTTGCTAATTTTCATGGTGTAAATATTCTCACTATAGCCAATTTCATGCTATCAACTCAATGTCACTGAAGGAAGAGCTGGGAAGAGAGGAGCACAACTGGATCTCCATACAAGATGGCTCCAACACACAGTGGCTGCTAGATGTTAATAGGAATCTGGGGAAGAAAGCATTCATGGTTTTTTTTTTTTTTAATGGGAAATACTGAGTAAAACTAAATATGTGGGAAGTCTTGTAACATTTAAAATACTAATTTCTTTTTTGAAATTCTAAGATATTCTTTATACTTAGACTACTGAACATTTTAGTTTGAAGACCTATTAACATCAGGTAGGATACTAGCATTCTAGGAAACACAATTTAGAAAATGCGTAAGTTAGAGTTGTAGCTTTTATATTTTTAATCTTTAAATCTTTTAATTAAGCTTATAATTATAATTCTTTTAAATTATGAAAGTGACATCCAAGGCAAATTAATAAATAAGCAATAGAAATTTAAAGATGTTAAATTATCTGTTTTAATTCCATTTCCCTGCATTAATCAATGCTAAGAATTTGATGTATGTTCTTTCGTATTCTTATCATATCAACATATAAAACTTGTAACTACATATATAGCAGAAGTTCCCCCCTTGAATTTCTAAAAAACACTTTAGAATTAAAAAAAAAATCTTTCAACCTTCCTACTGTAAGATAAGATGTACAATCAGCAAACTACACAGAAAAATGTAGGACTCAGTGCAATGATTCTCAAACGTTAGCATGCGTCTGAAAACCTGGAAAGACCTTCAAAAAACAGATTGGTTTTACCTCAAGTGTTTCTGATTCCGTAGGCCCGGGCAGGGTCTGTAAATGCGCATTTCTAACAAGTTTCCAGGTGAAGCTGATAATGTATATCTGGCACCAAACTTGGAGAACCTCAAGATTAGTGAACTATTTATAAGATGAATATTTTATAAACCCAAGACAGGTGAGAGAATAGAACTTTACTGCCACTGAAAAGACTCTCTGTATAATCCATTCTAACAAGAGTTCTTCTCTCCCTTTCAAAGTAACCACTATTCTGACTCTTAATCACTTTCTTGCACTGCTTTGTTGTTTGTTGTTGTTGATCTTTACTTATGATGAACATATTTTATTAAACAAATTAGGATCATCCTGGACACAGTGTTTGTACATGCCACCACATAGTATGTTTCCATGTCAATAAAATAGTAATATATGTTATTTGTTAAATTAATAAACGTAATTTTTAGAGAAGTTTTCAATTTATGTCAAAATTGAGTGGAAGTTCAAGGGAATTGTCATATAACCCCTGTTCCTGCCTCCCTCTTCACCCCTAAAACTCACTCATTACTAACATCCTGTACTGCAGTAATACATTAGTTATACCTGACATCCAAAGTTTACATTTGGGCTCCCTCTTGCTGTTGTACCTTCTATGGGTTTGGAGGAATGTATAATGATATGTATCCACCATTATAGTATATATAGAGTATTTTCTCTGTGCCCTAAAAATCCTCTGTACTCTGTCTATTCATTCCCCTCTGGCCCGTTATTCCTGGCAACCACCCATCTTTTTACTGTCTCTCTGGTCCTTTTCCAGGATATCATATATAGTTGGAATCATACAGTATATAGTCCTTTCAGATTGGCTTCTTTCACATAGTAATAGGTTAAAAATGTGAAAATCCTCATGTCTTTTCATGACCACAAAGCCCATTTCTCTTTAGTGCTGAATAATATTCTATTGTCTGGGTATAGTACAGTTTAGTTATCCATTCACCTGCTGGAGGACATCTTGGTTACCTCCAAGTTTTGGCAATTATAAATAAAGCTGCTACAAATATCTATGTGCAGGTTTTTGTGTGGACATAAGTTTTCAATTCACTTGGCTAATTGCCAAGGAGAACAATTTCTGCATTGTGCATGCTAAGAAATGTTGAGTTTTTAAGAAACAGCAAACTTGTTTTCCAAAATGGCTCTACCATTATGTATTTCATACCAGCAATGAATGAGAGTTCCCACTACTCTACATACTCACCAGTATTTGGTGTTGTTAGTGTTTAGTGTTTTGGATTTTGGTCGTTCTAATAGGTGTGTAATGGAATTTCATTCTGATTTGTAATTCCTTAATGACATAGGATGTTGAACATTTTTAAATATGTTTATTGAACATCTGTGTGTCTTCTGTGGTGAGATATTTTGTCTGTTTTTAAAATTTTTTTTTTTAATTTTTATTTATTTATGATAGTCACAGAGAGAGAGAGAGGCGCAGAGACACAGGCAGAGGGAGAAGCAGGCTCCATGCACCGGGAGCCCGATGTGGGATTCGATCCCGGGTCTCCAGGATCGCGCCCTGGGCCAAAGGCAGGCGCCAAACCGCTGCGCCACCCAGGGATCCCCATTTTGTCTGTTTTTAAATTGGATTGTTCATTTTCTTACTGTTGAATTTAGAGTTCTTTGTATATTTTAGACAGTAGTCCTTCACTGATGTGTCTTGTCCAAATATGTTTTCCTAGTTTGTGGCTTGTCTCTGCATTCTCTTAACATTGTTTTTTACAGAGCAGAAGTATTACATTTTAATCAAGTGCGACTTATCAATTATTTCTTTCATGCATTTGTTGTTGTATTTTAAAAAGTGTCTCTATACCCAAGGCCACATGGGTTTTTTTCTCTATTATTTTGTAGGAGTTCTGTAGTTCTGCCTTTTACATTTAGATCTATGATGTATTTTGAGTTAAGTTTTGTGAAGGTTGTAAGGTCTGTGTTTGGATTCTTTTATCTTTTTCTTTTCCTTTCTTTTCTTTTCTTTTTTTCTCTTCTTTTCTTTTCTTTCTTTTCTTTTCTTTTCTTTTCTTTTCTTTTCTTTTCTCTTCTCTTCTCTTCTTTTCTTTCTCCTTCTCCTTCTCCTTCTCCTTCTCCTTCTCCTTCTCCTTCTTCTTCTTCTTCTCCTTTCCTTTTTTTGCATGGGGATGTTCCACTCATTCCAGCATTTGTTGAAAAGACTATCTTTGCTTCATTCTATTGCCTCTGCTCCTTTTTCAAAAATTAGTTGACTATATTTATGTGGGTCTATTTCTAGGCTTTCTATCTTGTTCCATTGATCCATTTGTCTATTTTCAAAATGAAGCCATAATTCAGTCTAAAGCACCTTCACTTATTCCTTCTTCAATTCTCTTACTTTCTTTATGTAGATCCAAGTTTCTGACTTATATCATTTTCCTTGTCTTGGAAGAGATTCACTTTAACATTTTTTGCAAGGCAGATTTATTAGCAACTAATTCAATTTTTATTTGAGAAAGTCTTTATTTCTCTTTTATTTTTGAAGGACGATTTCACAGGGTACAGAGTTCTAGGTTAGTGTTTTTTATTCTCTCAACACTAATTCACTTCACTCTCTACCCCTTTTCTCTTTCTTTCTTTTTTCTTTCTTTCTTTCTTTCTTTCTTTCTTTCTTTCTTTCTTTCTTTCTTTCTTTCTTTCGCTTTCATGGTTTCTAAGAAGTCAAGTGTAATTCTTATCTTTGCTTCTCTGTAAAGAAGATTTTTTTCCTCTGACTTCCTTCAAAATTTTTTCTTGATCATTGATTTTCTGTGTATTACGATATGACTAAGTGTAGGTTTTTGTTGTTGTTGTTGTTGGGTTTTGTTTTGTTTTGCTTTGGAATTTATCCTGCTTAGTATCTCCCAGCTTCCTGGATTTGTGGTTTAGTGTCTGAGATTCATTTGGAGAAATTCTCAGTTATTGCCATTTTATTTTTATTTTTGCTTTAATATTTTATTTATTTATTCATGAGAAACACACACAGAGAGAGGCAGAGACATAGGCAGAGGGGGAAGCAGGATCCATGCAGGAAGCTCGATGTGGGACTTGATCCTGGGACTATGGGATCATGCCCTGAGCCAAAGGTGGACACTCAGCCACCTTAGTCTTCACCGACTTCCAGCTAGAAGAAGGGTATGATTTCTTAGAGATCAGTGGGACAGAAGCCCCATCCATATGGATTCATCCTCCTGGTACATGATGCAAGCCTGATGAGCCCTCTTAACGAGGCTCACTTCCCATCTTTTGACTTTAATAAGTTAAAGCACCCAAGTTCATGTGAAAAAAAAAAAAAAAGCTCACCTGCTGCCGAGTCACCCAGGCATCCCAGTCATTACCATTTTAAATATTGTTTCTTTCCTTCTTTTCTTCTGGGATCCCCATTTTGCATTTGCTACACATTTTGTAGCTATCCCACAGTTCTTGGAAACTCTGTGTTCTTTTTTCAGCCTTTTTTTCTCTTTGCTTTTTAGTTTATGAAGTTTATATTGTCATATCCTCAAGTTCAGAGATTCTTTCCTTAGTCCTATTCAGTCTACTAATAAGCCCACTTAAAGGTATTATTCATTTATGTTATTCTTTATTTTTTTAATTCTAGCATTTTTTAGGGGTCTTTTGTAGGATTTCCATCTCTCTCTTTACATTATCTGTTATTGCATGTTGTCTAATTCTCCCATTAAAATCCTTATCATATTAGTGATGTTTTTAAAAAATTAATGGTCTGGAAATCTCACCATTCCTGGCTTATCTGATTTTGGCTCTCTTGCTTATTCAGTCTCTTAAACTGTGCTTCTTGCTTTTTAGTATGTCCTGTAATTTTTTTGTTGTTGTTGAAAATGAATGTGATGTACTGAGTAAAAAGAACTATATAATAGGCCTTTACAATGTAGTATTAAGTTATGGGGGAAAGGAAAACATTCTATAGTCTTGTGATTAAGTCTCAGCCTTTTGATGAGTAGGCCTCTGGAATGTGAACTTCACCAGTGATCTTTAGTTCTTTTTCTCCCCTCAAGACAGGATGGCTAGAGGGAGCTAGAATTGGGTACTTCCTTTCTTCCAGGTTGGTTAAGTTCTGTTCAATTCTAGCAGGTTGTGCTTTAGTAGTAGTTTTTCCGGAGAGTAGACCTTGTTAAAAGGAAAAGAACGCTCTGTGTATTTCAAGATGGCTACCTTTCCCCTCTTCATAATGGAACCATAGAGCAGATTCTTCTATGATATTAACTGTGAGGACCTTACAGAACTCTTGGAGGTGAAACTCAGCAAAGTGTGAAGGCCGACTTGTGACTGGGTCCCCTTGGAGTTTTTAACTCTCAGACTTGTCCACACTAAGCCTCCAGTGATTTGTCATTTACAGTCTAAATTTTCTTGCCTCAGTACTGGTTCCCCTGGATGTTTCTGCTCATGGGTTTCTGCTCCAGTAACTTGTGATTCTCTGTATTTCCTAGTCTTTTTCTCCAATTTTGGGGGCAACAGTTTGCTCTGTGACCTCACTTCTCTGACAGATATAAGATGAATTGCTTATTTTCTATTTGGTACAGCTTTTTACTTGCTGTTATGATGGAGTGGTGATTTCTAAGCTTCTTACATGCTGGGCCGGATTCTAGGACACTGTATTGTGTTTTTATTACCTAAGTGTGAATCTCTATACACTATTGACCAAGCTTGCCTCCTCCCACCCGTTTGATATGCCTTAAGTCTATAAAAAGTGTCTCTCAAAGAATCCTGGCCATTTGACCTGTAGAGTTTTCATAATCTGGATCTTGTTGTATTTATAATGTTGATACTATTTAACAGTCATTTGTCTTTTATATTTCTTTCAAATTAACAGGTGGATTCAGAGGCTTACTCAGATCAATATCCAAGAACTTTGGCAAATGTGTAAGTGGTTTGAATTTCTTTGGCAAGAGAAGTCTGGCTTTTCCTCTATTTTTAAATCAGTTGTATTGTGGTGTAATTTATATACAATAAAATTTACCAATTTTATTTTATTTTATTTTATTTTTTTAAAGATTTTATGTATTTATTCATTATAGACACAGAGAAAGAGAGGCAGAGACATAGGCAGAGAGAGAAACAGACTCCTTACAGGGAGCCTGATGTAGGACTTGATCCCTGCACTGGGATCATGCCCTGAGCCAAAGGCAGACGTCCAACCACTAAGCCACACAGGCATTCCAAATTCACCAATTTTAAATGTGATATTTGCGGAGTTTGATAAATAGGGATAGTCAAGAAACTGTAATAATGATGATACTGAATATTTCCGTCACCTTTAAAAGTTCTCTTATCCATCAAACTCTTTTGCTTATCCACTATCTCCAGAGCCACTAATCTTTCTATCTTATAATATTTGCCTTCTCTATAAATTTATTTTATTTTCATTAAAAGATTTTATTTATTTATTTATGAGAGACTTAGAGAGAGAGGCAGAGACACAGACAGACGGAGAAGCAGGCTCCATGCAGGGAGCCCGATGTTGGACTCGATTCCGGGAATCATGCCCCGGGCGGAAGGCAGGCACTCAACCATTGAGCCACCCAGGCATTCCTTTTGCATGTGCCTTATCTCAAATTGCATAATGCTTTTGAGATTCACCTCTGCTTCTATGTGGGATTATTAGTTATAATTATTATTATACAATAGTAATTCCATCATTATTTTATTATTACACAATAGTATTATTTTAGTATTTATTATTATTAAATATTATTATTTTATTATTTTTATTACACGATAGTATTCCATTGTGTGGATTTAACAATTTGTTAATCTGTTTACCATTTGATGGACATTTGAGTTTTTTCTTGCTTTTGGCTTTTAAGAATAAAACTGTGCTGAACCCAGTACATATAACTCTTCTCCTTTGAGCATGGTCTCCTCACCAGGATATGTCAGTTTTTGTTCACTCAGCAGTACTTTCAAGTAGCCTGCTTTCTGTATTTTTATGTTATGTATCTGTATTATAGTTGGTTTTGATCCATTAGGAAATGAGTTTGCCATTACTCAAAGTATTTATTCTCAAAATGATGATATTCTTATCCTATGATTTCATGTTCATTTATTGTTTTATTTGTTTAAAATATAATATTTACCAAAGAGTCAATGTCCACATCTACTATTTAATTATCTATGGATATAGTTTATATTGGTACAACAGGAATAATTCTGTCTTTTCATTTACCCAGTTTTCAAGATAATGGGGAGTCTAGTCATACTCAGAATATGACTAATTAGTTTCAAAAAATATAACTATGATAAATAACTAATGACTTTCAAAAACAGAAAGTACCAGGTCCAAATAGGTTCACAGACATGTAGGAAAGATATTATACCAATTCTCTGCAATCTCTTCTAACCTATTGAAGCAGAGGAATACTTCCTAACACTATATGAGGCTAGCATTGCCCAAACACAAAAACTAAGGGC
This sequence comes from Canis lupus baileyi, assembly GCF_048164855.1. Lineage (NCBI taxonomy): Eukaryota > Metazoa > Chordata > Mammalia > Carnivora > Canidae > Canis > Canis lupus. The sequence continues at coordinate 48,114,950 of NC_132850.1, forward strand.
AATAGAAGAAAAAAAAAAAAACTGCAGACGAATGACTCTCATGAACACACATGCAAAATCCTCAACAAAATATTAGCAAATTGCATTCAGCTATGTATAAAAAGAATTTGTATCATGACCAACTGGAATTTATCCCAGGGATGCAAGGCTGGATCAATATTTGAATATTGATTAATGTAATCCATCAATGAAGAAAAATCACGTGACATATTAATAGGTGATGAAAAAGCATTTGACAAAATCCAATACTTATTCATGATAAAAACTCTCAGCAAACCTAAGAATAGAGACAAATTTCCTCAACTTGTTAAGGAGTATCTACAAAAAACCCCTAGAGCAACTTGAAGGTTTCTCACCAAGATCAGGAGCAAGGCATGGAGGATGTTCCCTTTCACCACACCTTTTAAACACCTAGCTAATGAAAACCAGAAATGGAAAATGTTGTTATGAAATCACATATTTAAGCATATTTGTTGAGTTTTAATACAGTACAATTCTTACTCTTACTGAAGTTCAAATTTTCTATCTTTGGATAGTGGACTCTTCTTAAGATGGTTCCTATAGATATATAATAATCCTAATTGTTTTTAGTAGTTCCATGCTATCTGGTATACTAAGATATTACATGCTTTTTTTGTTTATCTCCTCTTCTGGTCCAGAATCAGTTATGTTTCCAGGAAGTACCATCCCTCCCTGCTTTTAATTGGGAAGTAGCATTTCAAGGCCACGTTTCTGAGGCCCTATTGATACTTCTTGCTGCTGGATTGATCATTGTTTTCTAGACTTTTTTCAGAATGGCTAGGACACACACACACACACACACACTCTAAAAATACCTCATATGTTTTTAATGATATTTCTAATTAAAATTCAGAGCGACCTTGTTTTTACTTAAACTGGTCTGTATTACACTGCTCTATATTTTTTCTTACATTCTGAGAATCCTGCAGAGTCATAGGAAATGTTACAATTAAAATAATTCCATAATTATTCATTTGTTTTACTCTACACGTATGAGTTTTAACAAAATACTCCTACTACTAATTATGATTATTGGAAATAGTTAAAACTTTTTTTTTTAGTTAAAACTTTTTAAATATGCCATCTTACTCTTTTTCTTTTTATAGTTATAATGCATCTACATGTGAGATTTTATAATGTTTTAATCCTTATTTAGAATTACTTCTGTATGTATTTATATGTTTACTCCACACCATCAGTCTTTGGGTAAATGATGTCTCTTTGGTCATTTTGGTTGGTTTAAGTTACTTTTTAAAATAGATATCTAAAGAAGGTCTCATGGGGACAATAGTCCTTAACATCTTGGCTATTGATAACAATTAGTGCCTTTTAATTTTAAAGATCCATTTCACTGGGTAGAAATTACTTGGCTCACATTTACTTCCTTGGATACATTAAATATATTACTTTATTTCCTTTTGGCTTAAAGATAAGATGACAAAAAGTCTGATAATATACTTTTATACTTTTTATAAGTCATGTGCTTTTCACTCTTGAACACCATAGGTTTTCAATTTTCTATTATAAGCCTAATAATTTCACTAGACTGTCTTGGTTTGGTTGCTCTGATTCTATATACTCAAGTACACATTCTGCTCTTTCAATATATAGTTGCAAAATTTTTTATTATTGTTTTAGGGAAGTTTTTATGATCTTTTAGTTATGTTGATTTTCCCAGTTAGGATTCCTCTTATCCATATACTGGATCTTTTTTTGCCTATCTTTAAACATGTTACTATCTGAAATCCTTTCTTACTCCCTTTTGATTTGAAAAATCCTTTCTCTTTTCCATCATTTATATTTAAAGATAATTTTGGGGTGCCTGTGTGGCTCAGTTGGTTAAATAGCTGACTCCTGATTTTGGCTTAGGTCATAATCTCATGGTTCTGGGATCAAGCCCTACATCAGGGCTCAGCTGGGAGTCTGCTTGAGGATTCTCTCTCTCCCTGTCCTTTGCCCTTTCTCCCACTTGTATGCTCTTTCTCTAAAATAAATAAATAAATCTTTAAAAAAGAATAAAGATAATTTTTGTTGTGTTAATCCACTCCTGTTTCATTCTAGGTTAGTCTTCATTTCTAAAATGATTTTGCATCTCCTTTCCAATTCATGTATTCTCTCATCTCAATTTTATATTTTCATAATATTGAATTATACTGTTTTTTCATATTTTGTACATTTTTTAATGTCTTTCAGCTTGTTTTGAAATAGTACTTTGCAATTTTTTACTGTCTTTTGAATACATCTTTCTGGCAAGTTTTTATTGCTTATAGAGATGTCATTCTGGTTCTTATTCTTTTTTATGTAGTATTTTGAATGGGATTTGATTTCAATAATTTATATTGCTCATTTTAATATTAATAATTCCACTTCTTCTGAATTTTTATAAGGAGTCTGGCTCATATAGCTTTCTGCCTTCACAAAATTTCCTTTTCTACTTTTGTTTAGTGTTAAAAATATGACATAATGCTTTCTAAGATTTCCTGGCTTTTTCATTTTGCTGAATTTTTTTTGACTCTTCTCTTTTCTTTGTCCCTCTTATCCCAGTGGGATCAGTTTTCATTTTGTTCTCATCCATTTTCCCTCAGTTTATGGCCCTGTACTACAAAGGAGCCCTGCAAACTCAGTTTCAAGAATTCACAGAGGCTAGACTGATCCAAACTCTTTAGTCCTTACCATGGCTCTTTGCATTTATACACTATTATAGGGTGCAAAACCCTTCCTAGATGCAGTGACTCTTCTTGAATTGGCCTCCAAGTGTTTAAGGTGAGTATTCTGTGTTATACATATTATTCTTAGGTCAGTCAGGCACACCCTTGTTTCCCTCTGCTTTCTTTCATACAAATGTCAATAACATTTATATCTTTAGTTATTGGTGGTTTGTATTTTGGGGTTCACGTGTTACTGAGTTTGTTGTAAATATTTTGTTTTTGCTCACTAGGTACTTTGACTATTTTTACTTAAGAGCTAAGAAATATCCAAAAGCTGTGCTACTGCCACAATTCTCTCAGAATGTACATTTTTTCCTTCTTAAAAGACATGACCATTTTCCAGGTCAATGCATATAGATCTAATACATCCTTTTTAATAGTTGAGTAACATTTAGTTTTTAAAACACAATTTATTCAGCCATTTTCTCTTGTTATAAGCTTTGTCATATATATTGCAAGTATATTTTCCTAGTCTATCTTTGAATTTTGACAGAAAGTTTCTATTTTATGTACTCAAATCTATTGATAATTTTCTTTATGGCTTCTGAGCTTTACAATATTCTTAAGTCACCTTCCATTTCAAAGTTACACAAATGTGATTTTAAATGTTCTACTACTATACTTATTTTTTTAACATTTAAATTTCATGTGTGATTTAGTTTCACATGGTATCTAATAGAGTATAATTTTATTTTCCTAGATGGATTGTCATTGAAAAAAGTGCATTTTATCCAATATATTGTAAAACCATTTTTATTATATGTAAAATTCACATATATTGGGATACTTTTATAGACTCTGCATTCTCCTATTTGACTATTCCTGTGCCAACATATTCTATTAAGATTATGGCACCTTGAGACAATGCATTGTGTTTAGGACAAGCATCTCTTTACTATTTTATTTTTAATTTTTAGTTACTAGCAATTTTTTATAATTGGTTTTGTGCATGAAATTACAAATATAATTTCTACATCACAAAAATCCCTTATTGTAATTTATTTGGAAATGTGTTACATTTATATATTTGTTTGGGGGAAGACTGACATTTGCATGATATTGTATCTAGGAATATGCTACTTTTCCAAAGTTATTCAGGTCTCAATTTTATTTTATTAATTAATTAATTTATTTTAAAGATTTTATTTATTTATTCATGAGAGACACACAGAGAGAAGCAGAGACATAGGCAGAGAGAGAAGCAGGCTCCGTGCAGGAGCCCGATGTGGGACTCAGTCCTGGGACTCCAGGATCACGCCCTGGGCTGAAGGCAGACGTTCAACCGCTGAGCCACTCAGGTGTCTCAGGTCTCAATTTTATGAACACGTACGTATAAACAAACATAGATTTTACATTTTTTTCTTTTATGTCCTTAGAATATTTTAAATAGTTGTTCATGTACTTGGTCACAAAAAGATTTATCTTCTGAAATGTAGACATTTTCAGAGTATATTCTCTGAATATAATCAAAAAAATAAAGATAGAAAGCAATAATACAAAGTTGTCTAGGATAATTTTCACATCCTTCTGGTGATGGTATAAACTGGTTTAACAACTCTGAAAACCATTTGATGGATTATAGCTTAACACTGAATATACACATACCCAACAATTTCACAAATAAGTATAAACCCTGTGGAGAGTTGTGTACCAAAATGTGAATGTACATAGTATTACTATTTGTAATAGCCCCAAACTGGAAACAGCCCAAATATCCTTCAATAGTAGACTTCACAAATAAATTTTGGTATCTACAAACAATGGAATACTATATAGTAGCAATGAGAAAGAACAAAGAATTGTTGCATAGAAAAACATCAATGATTTTCATAAAGAAAATGTACATAAAGGAATCAATAAAGAGTACATACTGTATAATATCATTTTTATAATGTTCCAAAGTAGACAAAACTTATTTTGGATAGGAGTGCCCTCGGGGACATAATGATTGGGAAGGAATAGGATAATCATGGCAGAACTGATGATATTGTCTGCTGATCCCTTTGTGAAAAGTTATTATGCTGTATGTTTATGATTTATGAATCTTTTATACATGTGTTACACTCTAGCAACAAATATACTTAAGAATGTGTTCAGGATATATTGTTAATTGTACTTATTTTCTAAACAAGTAAGTGAAAAGCCACTCCCAAACCACACAACCAAATAAACACATACATCAATTTCAGTACACAAATAAACATTTTTTTTTTCAGATGGAACAGACGGTTTTTGTTGCTGTTCATCAATTATTTTTTTACCTCGTTTTTTACCAAAAGAGGTTTTGACAAATGACTCTGGAAGAATTACAATGTTGAGAAAAGATGAAAAAGATGAATTTTAATGCAGAAGAAGAAAGTATCTGGCCCTACCTGCTTCTTTTAAAGTTATCAGGCTGACCCAATGCTATCTAAACAGTATTCATAAAAACAGAATTTCCAATGACCGTATCTCATTTAAGGTTTTAAACCTGAAATTTTTCCCGAATCCATTTCAAATCTCGCTTCCCAATTTCCGGCAAATCTGAGTGGCTTCTGACTCTATGATTCTTCTCACATTCAGGGCTTTACACATCTCTTGTACTTCTCTTTTCTGACCATGAGTATACCCTCCTAATCAACTGCCATGGTCACTCTGAGTAGATAGGTGCTCACTTTTCAACATCCTGCTCTCCGTTTAGCCTCTCTTTCCCTTTTGCAGTGTCTCTACATTATTCTTAGCCCTGAAAAAGGGTTCTAGAACAAGTACAGGTTTAAAAAAATTTTTTTTTAAAATTTATTCATGAGAGACAGAGGTGGGGGGCGGGGACCAGAGGCAGAGAGAGAAGCAGGCTCCATGCAGGGAGCCTGATGTGGGACTTGATCCTGAGACTCCGGGATCACACCCTGAGCCGAAGGCAGATGCTCAACCACTGAACCCCCCAGGTGTCCCAGGGTTGTTGTTTTTTTAAACATCATTTAAAAATTCAGACTTAAACAGAAAAGTTGCAAAAAAAATAATAGAAAAAATTCCTGTTTAGTCTTCCTTCAGATTCTGCAAATTAACATTTTACCACTTTTGTTTTATCATTCACTCTCATTTCTGTTCTTTCTCTATTGTTATTATTCGTGGTAGGTTTGTTCTATAAAGTCACAGCAAACCCTGAATTAGCAAATACTGAGATCCTGGGGGAAATACAGGATTAAATTCCCATGAGCCTCTGCTCACATTTCCCTCAACTGATCAATACAAAATCTTGTTTAATGTGTGTTTCTACTTAAGACACTTTTAAAAACATGTACTGTTGATTCATTAACATTGAACTCAAGGCCAACAACACTATCACCCATGCCTGAAGGGAGCTTATCTTAACACGGTCTTTTCTCTATAAGGCACATAGCAGACTTCCTGCACTTACGAACACTCAACAGCAGCTCAGTGCTATGTTGGGGGCCATTTTAAACAGTAAAGAACCAACAGAAAACAAAAATGCAGAAAAGCATGGCACTAAATTAATTGTGAAAAGGACACTTGTTTACAGTATGTGAGTTGAAACAAGAAAGCAGAACATCACTTGTTTGACATCAGCTGGGAAGGGCACGTTGTGTGGCTTGCAGTGCATGTAGGTGAATGACTGCAAAAGTGGTTACAAATAAATTTTAGTGAGTAAATAAATTTGCAAATATGGAACCCATGAATAATGAGAATTGACTATGTGTAGGCGTATGCATTTACACATATTACTGAAACATTTGAGAGTAAGTTGCACATATAATACTTTTTTAGTCTTAAATATTTTAGTATGCATTTACTAAAAACAAGAACATTATCCTATATAACTACATTATAATGATCACACCAAGAAATTAACCTTGATGAAGTACTATTACAGCTACAGATTTAATTTTATTTCACCAAATATTTCACTATTATCTATTATATTTCAGTATGCAATCCAGAATCACATGTTGCGTTTAACTGTCAAGTCTCTTTAGGTTCCTTTAATTCATAATGGTTTCTTAGTCTTTATTTGCCTTTCATTGATGCTATCTTTTTAGCGGTATTGGGGCTTGGAAATAACAAGGAGAAAATTATAAAAGATATAAATGAAGGGAGGGGATGAGAGAATATTATTTATTAAACATTGTTTGAGTCTCATGATGATAATACAGAAATATAGCAATGGAAAGCAGGAACTAACATTGTGCCACCTACGACACTATTTTTACTTTATTCTTTCTGAATTAATTGCCTGTGATTCCATCTTTATGCAAATGAGGACACTGAAGATCAGAGAAGGTAAGCCTTTGTGGAAGGTCACTTAGCTAGTACTGGTGGGATTAGAATTCAAACCAGGTTAATAAGATATTAAAAAGCAGTGCTCTTCAAAATACGCATTCTAGAGTTACTAGGATGGCACCCAATGAAATATCAAGTAATCTCTGGTGCAACATAATTGCTATACTGCCCTGATATTTTTTATTTCCTATCTTCATTACAAAAACAAAAAACAAAACAAAACAAAAACCAACACAAAAACAATATAAGAGAGACAGAAAAGGCTTTAACAAAACAATTGTAAATCCAAACAAAACCATTAAAAACTTTCCATCGGAGGTGGCCTAGAGGCAATCTCATTATCATTTTTCCCATCAGCATCTCCCAAGAGTTTGCATTTAATTTTATTGTTAAACCTGACTTTTAAGATTTGTATAAAGCAGTATTTACAAAGTTGTTAGCAAAGTCTCCCTTAAGGTAGGAGATATATGGATTTGATTAGTCTGTGTTCTCAGGCATGTTGGAGAGGGATACATCCTGGGAGTTAAGTTTGAATTTAGGGACTGTAATTCCAATCCAGGAAGTCTGCCTTTTTAACTAGAATACTTGTTCTTGTCCCAGTGGTCTAGTAAATACACTACATGGTCAAATTGCTCTGTATAAACTGAAACCAACAGTATGTAAGAGCACTATGGTGTAGATGGGATGTATGGTGGTGGCATTCGAATATCTACATAAGAGCCAAGAGTTAATTGTTTCCCTGATTCTTGAGTCTTTCTTTGGAATCATAGAATCAGAAACAGAATTTAGGGGATTGAAGAAATCATCTTGACTAACCCTCTAATTTGCGGGATTTTTTCCTATTAAAATAGATTTCTGTAAACCAACCAACCAACCAACAAATCTCTCTGACATTCAATGAGCCCTTATGATGTGCTAGCTATTGCGTGTTTCATTACTTAATTTTCACAATTCTCGGAGGTAGGTATTACTATTCGCAGTTTGCAAATGGTGAAACAAAAGCTCAATAGCTTGTCCTAGGTTACACAGTTAACAAGAGATAGATTGAAGTCTGGAGTCAGAGCTTCAACAAGTGTGTGCTCATTTCATCACATCACTGATTTCCTGGATGTAATATTTCCATCTCTCTGAGGGACTTGTTATACGAATAGTTATTGATAACTACCAATAGTCTAAAAAAACCCGTGAATTAGGTGAAATCTTTTTCGGTATTTTCCTAGTCATCATCTTAAACAATGTATTCATAAGTCTGGCTCATATGTCTTGGCCTGTGTCTCTAAAGATTTATTTTCATTACCTATCACTCTGATTTTCTTAGATCCAAAGGTGTTACCGAGATAGATAAATTATACCTATAAATGTGAAAATGGGAAATAATTATATGAGTAACTTTTGGAGAAAATATGCACTTTTTTCCCTTAACACTGACTTAATATTGGTGTTTAATTCATTGAGATGAAGTTTTTCAGGTCAATCCATAGAAAGTTATATGGGATTCAGTCTGCTAATGAAGTAAAGAGAAGCACATCTGTGAAAATGTATTATTAGTGCTCAGCTCTTCCATGTTATCTGTTTCGTAACTCCTGACAGGTTAACAAAATAGGCATAGGAAATAAAATGGTACATCAGGGAGGTAAAAGAAACTTGAGTTCTGAGTTCAAACAAGCAGATTATTATTATGAAGTTAGCCATAGAATTAAGTATGCTTTGCTAAAAGGTTTTCATTATCTTTCAGCACTGATATTTGTAAAGAATATAAAATACAGTAACAGAAATATCATAGTCTGAATAAAGTAGTAATGAAAGCTTCAACTGTATGTTGAAATCAACTAGCAACCTCTAAACCCACAGCATTTCACTCATTTCATTGTGCATAAGAGCTTCAAATGACTGGGGAGTTTTATAATGCCCTTACTTTATGAAATGGAAACATGAAAAAGTTTTTGTTACAATCATAATATCTGAAGATTATTACATGTCAAAGGAAAATTCACATCTGAACGCCATGTGTTTAACATCTGCAGAAGAAGGGAAAAGAAAAGGAAGACTTGACCAATTTATTACAAAGCTCTAGATACAATCAGCCTACCCATGTGTAGAAGCATGGAAACTTAGGAAATAAAATGGGAAATCAGTTACCAAATACAGTTGATCCTTGCACAAAATGGGTTTGAAACTGCATGGGTTCACTTATATGTTAATGGTTTTCAATAAACATATTGGAAATATTTTGGAGATTTGTGACAATTTGAAAAAACTCACAGATGAACTGCATGGTCTAGAAATATCAAAAAAATAAGAAAAAGTTATGTATGTCATGAATGCATAAATATATGTGGATATTAGTCTATTTTCTCACTTTCATAAAATACACATAAATCTGTTACAAAAAAAGTTAAAATTTTTCAAAACTTATGCACATAAATACTTGCAGACCATACATTACACCATTCTCAGTTGAAAAAAAAGTAAAGAAATGTGAAGATACCCTATCAGAACTGCATAGAATTAGCTATTATACATGCTATGGTCCTCTAATAATTTCCTGGGCACCTCCTGTTGCTATTGTGGTGAGCCCAGGTGTTGCAGGTATCTGCTTAGAATGCCGAGTGATGCCAACTGTCTTCACATCAACAGTTTATCTCAAGTAAATTGTGTATTGCAGTAAAAAGTGACCTCACATTTCTCACATATTTTTCATCATGTTCAGTATGATACTGTAAACTTTGAATGCACCATGGGACCTATACAAAATGACACTAGTGTTGCTTGAAGTTCTCCCAAGAGGCAGAGAAAAGGCATAACATTATAAGAAAAAGTTGAATTGCTTGATATGTATGATAAATTGAGGTCTGTAACTGTGACTGCCCACTATTTCAAGATAAATGAATCCATTGTAAGGAGCATTGTAAAAAAGGAGAAGAAAATTCACGAAGCCGTCACTGTAGCTATGCCAACAGGCATGAATTTCTTGCACTTTTTGTGAAATACTTTTTTTTTTCTAAATCTCATATTGAAAATGCAGCCTTTATGTGGGTATGGGGTTGCTTTAAGAAAGGCCTACTTATATACTATAATGTAATTTGACAAAAAGCAAAGTCATTATATATCAACTTAAAGCAAAAAGAAGATGAAGGATCTAAAGCTGGAGAATTTAATGTCAGCAAAGGATGGTTTGATACTTTTAGAAAGAGGTTTGGCTTAAAAAATGTCAAAATAACAGGAGAAGCATCTTCTGCCAACCAAGAGGCAGCAGATGATTCCCAGGTACTATTAAGAAAGTCATTTAGAAGGAAAAATATCTGCCTGAATAGATTTTTCATGCATACAAAAGTACCCCATTCTGAAAAAAAAAAAAAGAGCTATATAGGATATTTATTAGTAAGAAAGAGCAGTAAGCACCAGGATTTAAGGCAGGAGGGGATAGGCTAACTCTACTATTTTGTGCAAATGCCTTGGGTTTATAATCAGGATTGCCTTACTTATAAAGATGCTAAACTCTGAGTCCTGAAGGGGACAGATAAGCATTAACTGCCAGTCTTTTGGTTGTACAACAAGAAGTCCTGAACAATAATACCTCTTTTTCTGGACTGGTTCCATTGAAGCTTTTTCTCTGAAGTCAAGAAGCACCTTGCCAGTAAGGAACTACCTTTTAAAGTTCCTGTTGATATTGGACAATGCCCCTAGCCACCCAGAACCCCATGAGTACAGCACCAAAGGTATTGAAGTGGTCTACTTGCCCCCAAGCACAACATCTCTAATTCAGCCTACAGATCAGGTGCATCATAAGTACTTTTAATTCTCATTGCACATGGTACTCTATGGAAAGGATTGCCAATGCTATGGAAGAGAACCTTCATAGAATATTATGAAAGCCTGGCAGGACTATACCATTAAAGATGCCATCATTGTTATAGAAAAAAGCTGTGAAAACCATCAAATCTAAAACAACAAATTCCTGCTGGAGAAAACTGTGTCCAGATGTTGTGCATGACTTCATAGGATTTATGACAGAGTCAATCAAGGAAATCATGAAAGAGATTGTGAATATGGTAAAAGAGGTGCGGTGTGAAGGGTTTCAAGATATAGATCTTCTAGAAATTCAAGAGCTAATAGACACCACACCAGAGTAATTAACAGAAGACGACATGATGGAGATGAGTGCCACATAATGAAGAGGAAGACATAAAAGAAACAGTGCCAGAAAACAAATTAACATTAGATAATCTGACAGAAAGGTTCTGATTATTTCAAACTGCTATTCACTTCTTTTAGGACATGGATCCTTCTATGATATGGGCACTGGAAATACAGTAAATGGTGGAGGAAGGATTCGTACTGTATAGAAACATCTTTAGAGAAATGAAAAAGCAAAAAAGTAAGACAGAAATTATGATGTACTTCTATAAAATTTATACAGAGTGTGTTTGCCTCTCCTGCCTCCCCTATCACCTCCTCTACATCTGCCACTCTTGAGACAGCAAGACCAACCCCTTCTCTTTGTCCTCCTTGTCACTCTTCAATGTGAGGATAACATGAAGACCTTTATAATGATCATTTTTCACTTAATGAGTAGTAAATCATCATCATAGTTAATAAACTTACATGTTGTTTGTGTGTGTGTGTCTTCATATGAAAATCTGATAACTATATGGCAAGAGCTATATGAAGCATTTTTGTGTCATTATCATCATCATCACCTAAGTATTCATCCTATAGAACACTGGGTACTAGACTGGTATGCAAGTGAATAGTCTTATCTTTACATAGGCATAAAGTGAGTGGCACTTAATATAAAATTAGTAATGTGTTAGTTTTCTTACTGTTCTATAATTTTGCTTTCAAAGAATTACATTACCACACAGTATGTGTCTCTCATAATTGGAGAAACTGTGTATCAGCCTATCACCACAGGTAAGTATTTTTTTTAAAGGTAACAATTTTTCCAATATTGTATTATAAATATGACTGCAGTACTGAATATCATAAAAATTTTACAATGATTCATTCATTAATGTATAGGTTAGACTACAATAAAGCAATCTTATTACTGTTTCTTTATTATCAATGGATGAATCCTCATGCCTACAAACAAATATTAATTTTTCACATTGTATTTTCATTTCTGATGTCTAGTTTAGTAATATATATTCCATCTACAGTGTTTTGTATCATATAGGACAATATTTAAATAGATACTGACAGATAATTCATCTTATAAACAGATGATGTAAACTAATGGCATCAAGAAATACAGTAAAGTAATGTAATTTTTTCTTTTTTTATGATTTTCTTAATAACATTTCTTTCCTCTAGCTTACTTTATTGTAAGAATCCAGTGTATAATACATATAACATACAAAATATGTGTTAGTCAACTCTATGTTATTGGTGAGGCTTCCAGTAAACAGTAGGTTATTAGTAGTTAAGTTTTTGGGGAGTCAAAAGTCCACATGTCTTTTGACTAATAGGGGGCTGGTGCCCCAATCTTGCATTATTCAAGGATCAACTGTATATTTCCTAGTCAGTAGTATCAAAGAAAAAAAACCATACACACACACTATATATATATATATTTTTTTTTCCTATTATTTCATGCCAAATTGAGTGATAAACTATGGTGAGGAGTGCTAAGAGTTAACTAGCTTCATGGCAGGACAGTGAAAGTAAACTGCTGTCCTTGCAAAGAAAAGGTAAACAGCATCTAATCCTTTATAGTTATGGAAATTTTATTTCATAAATAAATTCCAGAAGTTGCACTGATCTGCTCCAGTAAAGAGATTATATTGTACATAGTAACTGTGACTTTGTTAAGTTTACAGAGGTTCATCTTCATCTGCCATGATCCATTCTGTGTTTATGAAGGCATAGATAAATTGATAGAAATTTGATACATCACCACTGCATCCTTCAGTTCTTTGACTGTGGTAGATATCTCTGCAATTCGTTATGACATCTGGCATTTCTTCTGATTTGTTTACTTTGATTACTCCTGATTATTTACCTTAGCTGGGATGTAAATCTCAGGAACTTCCTTCCATAATGTTTCTCACCCCAACTTAATGTGAGCTGCTACATATATCTGCATCAATTATATATTTAGAACCTGAGGAAAATACTAAAGAGTAGGCTCAAGGACTTGCTGGACCCACTATCAGATGATCCAGAGCTATAATTGCATTGGTTACCTGGCTTCCATAAGCTCTCACTCAACTGAAGGATTGTGATAGTATTTTGCATCTCCTCAGAAGGTCTGGGTATTACTTGTTCCCTAGTGGCCATTCTCCTGGCATATGACTCCAGGTTTCTATAAAGCAAGAAAGAAGGTATATTATAGTTATTATAATATACAACCTGTGGCAGCATTGCAGGGCCATTCTTCAAAGGGATCTATCCTTCCCTTCAAATGAAGTTGATAAATATAGATCTGAAGACTGGGTAGAAGCGATGACTTTCCATTACAGCACTGACATCAATCTTCTCCCTATCAGATCTCAATTTTTTTTCATACAAAAATCAAACAGTACCTTGGCCAACTTTTCTTATATTTCAACTCTACAGATATCATGATCTATTCAACTATCATCAGAGATCCCCATGTATCAGGCACACTCAATACTTCTCTGGTCTTGATGTCATGATGTTAATGACACTCACCTTGTTTCTGATGCTTAGGTGTGTCCACCAGAATTTTGCCCAGTTCAAAGATAGATGGTCCCTTTGCTTCTCAAGAATTCAAGTGTTCCCCAACAATAAAGCATTGATCTCTGAGGTTAATTTGGGGATGAACAATTGGCAAGATCCCAGAAGTAGATGTATTTGGATAAAACAGAAATAGATACATATTGGAGGATATGGTATAAATTGGTAGAAAGTCACTGAGGAAAGGATTTAATAAATGGTACTTTAAAGGCTGATTTGCCTTAAGAAGAAAATAATTATATCCCTAGATTATAACTCTATCTTACATCATTCTAAAATAAATTCCAGCTGAATGTGTCTTGAATGGGAATAGCAAAACTGAAAACATTTTTATAAGAAAATATAGGACAATAACTTCATGATTTCAAGGTAGGAAAAGACTTCTTAACCAAGAACACAAGAATACAAGAACAAACAGCATCTACTATAAGTGAAATATTGATAAATTTGACAACATAGAAAACTATAATCTATAAGATGGCAGAGAGATTCAGAGAAGATATTCACAGGATATTCACAATATTTTAGCACTGGATTCATATCCTAAATAATTCGAAGGCCATCTACCAATAGGTAAGAAAAACTCTTGTGATATAAATAATATGAATAATCAATTCATAGAAGAGGTCATCTGAATGTCAAGTAATAATTAAAAGTAAAGACACAATGAGTAATAATTAAAAGTAAAGACAAGGTATCCCTGGGTGGCTCAGCGGTTAGGCACCTGCCTTTGGCCCAGGGCGCGATCCTGGAGTCCCAGATGGAGTCCCACGTCAGGCTCCCGGCATGGAGCCTGCTTCTCCCTCCTCCTGTGTCTCTGCCTCTTTCTCTCTCTCTCTGTGTCTATCATAAATAAAAATAAATAAATAAATCTTTAAAAAAAATAAAAGTAAAGACACAATGAATTACAGTTTTACACCATCAGACTTCCACAACCCTAAAAATCTTGCAATCCCAAGTGTTGGAGAAGTTGTGGAGTAACAACAGTTTTATACACTACTACTGGTAAAATATTTAGTAAAACTGAATATATTCATATCTTACAATGTAGCAATTCCATTTTTAGGATGATTATAGTTGGAATCACACGGAAAAAGTTTTCTTCCCAGCTTGTCATTATATTTAAAAGTCCTACAGATACATGCTTTTAGATTAAGTTACTGTTTATAAAAGGTCATAATTGAAATGCAGATAGATGTCATTGGATGAAATTAAACAGCAACATGGATTATTTCACAAATTTAGCTTTTCTCTCTTGGACAAGAGTACCGAGGAAGGACACATGGGAAGGACAAATAGAAATGTCTTAAAAGTGAAAGTTACTGTTGAGAGGGTATTCAAGAAAATGGCAATAGGCACAGTGTCATCTCTTCTTCCTTATACAATTTTGATTTAATTGCATATTCTCAGTTAA
The DNA here is from genome assembly GCF_048164855.1 of Canis lupus baileyi. NCBI lineage: Eukaryota > Metazoa > Chordata > Mammalia > Carnivora > Canidae > Canis > Canis lupus. Next base: position 48,130,073 of record NC_132850.1, read on the forward strand.
AAGCCTAGTGAGGCCTAGAGTCTTCTGGGTTCAGTGAAGCCTTTGGTTTTGTGGGAACATTAGTAAAGAACACTAATGAAGGGTTTTTTTTGTTTTTTTGTTTTCCCTCAGTGAGCTCAATGAGGAATCTGCATAGGGACACTGGGATAAAGATCACAAAGTAAGCAACCCTGGAAATAGCTTGTTTACAGGCACTGGCCTCCAGTTGAGAAGTGACTAAGTCATCCCAGTCCTGTGCTTGAGAGAGTGAGGAAAATGGAGGCTTTCTCTAGGTTTCTTAGCAGGATTCTAGAGGCCATAGTAAGAGGTACTATTTAACTCTATCATTTTGGGGAATGCTACCTCTCAGAGGTACTTGAGAACTAGATCATGTGCCCAATGAATTAGAACTACTGAAATAGACAGATGACAACATGAATATAAAACTAATAAGCATGCTTAAAAAAATTAAAGGTGAGCAACATATATTTGAGTCCTGACTAGCCAAACTGGAGTATCTTGAATTCTCAGGGCATCCCAGGGCATCCATATACTACCATGACCTAGTATAAGAACAAATCTAACTCCAGCAAAAAGACTACCCTAGGTTTGCCTTAAGCATGTTTAAAAACAATCTTTGGGGAACCAATTATGCTAATAATTTCACTAAGTGCAAGTCCAGAACAAAGTCCAACACTCTTTGAAGAAAGAAAAACAATCAAGTATTTAATAGTGTGAATTTTATAATATTCAGTATCCAATAAAATTACTAGATATGATGAGGAAGGACAATGTAATAACAAGGAAAGAATAAATCAGTAGAAATAGATTTGAAAATAACAGGGATGGTGGAAACACCAGAAACAGTCTTTAGAAGAGCTATAGAATTTAAGGAGAAATGTGAATATAATGAGAAGAGAAATAGAAGATATAAAAACAACAAATGATACTTCTAAAAGTGAAAAATACAATATCTGAAATGTAAAATATAATGGATAGGATTAATAGCAGTGTAAATTCTGTAGAAGAAAGATCAATGTATTCGAAGACATGGTAATAGAAACAATTCCAACAGTGGAGAGAAAAAAGAGGTTGAAAAAAGTTAATAGAGCAGAAATTAAATAGAAAATGAACAAACGATAAATAAATAACTGAAACCAACAGCTAGATCTTTGAAAAGACCAGCAAAATCAATAAACTGTAGCTAGATAGATCAAGTGAAAAAGAAAAAAGACACCAAATACTAACATCTTGATTATAAGCAGGAAAATTACTACAGATTCTCCAGACAAAGAATAATAAAGGATTATTATGATGAACTGCAGTTTAAACAAAATAGAGAAACTGAATTCATCTATTAAACAAATTGAAATCACCCTGTAATTGAATCACATGTACTTTGTTTCCCACTCATTCCCTCCTTACCTCAGATCCAGATATAGGAGATTTCAATGATTAATTTGATCAAATTTCTAAGGAAGAAAGAATATCAATACTCTTCAAACTTTCAGAAAACAAAGAGGAGGGAATACTTCTTATTTTGAGTCTAGCATTATCCTGATACCAAAGTAGATGAGACATGACAAGAAAATAAAAAAGCTACAGATCAATATTCCTCATGAACATAGATGCAAAAATCCTTTTAAATATATTAGCAAATAAAGTCATGAATACAGAAAAAGGATACTATATCATCGTCAAATGTGTTTATTCCCAAGAATAAAGTAAAAATGCTCTCACGCAAAGAAAGCTGAGAATATTTATTGACAGCACACATTAAGATATAGTAAGTGAAGTAATTTGAGTTGAATAAAAATAATCCTGCGTAGAAGCAAAGAAATGCAAAGCAGAATGAAGAGTAATAGAATGGTGAATGTGTAGATAGATATAAAAGAATATTGATTGTTTAACACAAACATTACAATAGTGTCTTGTGGGGTTTTTAGCACATCTAAAATATAATAATAGCATGAAGGATGGGAGGAGGTAACTTGTTAAATTTCTTCAATGTTCGTACACTAGTTGGGAAATTCTAAAAATATTAATTTGACTATAATAAGTTAAGCATCCATATTTTAATCTCTAGGATAACCACTGGCCAAAAAAAAAAAAAAATACAGACTATTATAACTATACTGCTAGTGAATTAGGTAAAGTAGAATTTTTTAAAGTACTTGATTAATTTAAAATAATGCAGAAAAAAATATAAAAGAATGCAGGAAAGAAGAAATAAAAGAAAGAAGAACAGGTAGGATAAATAGAAAATAAATAATGAAATAATACCCCGAATTACATGAATTATAAATTTTCTGAAAACTAATGAAAAGACAAAATTATTAGACTATATCTGAGAAAAACAAGACTCAATTGTATTCTATTTACAGGAGACTAAATATAAGCACATAGGTAGTTGGAAGATTAAAGGATAAAAAAGTATATAACCTAAAACACTAAGCTGGGGCCACTGTCAGTATCAGACAAAATAGACTTTAAGGCAAGAAGCATATTTCATACTGAAAGGTGTTGTGCCCAAGATTGCGAATCCGAGAAACCACCAAGGAGCTGACACCGATCCAATCACACGAGGGTTTATTTACAAGCTCGAGCTTGGGTCCAAGTATACCCGACACAGCGGAGCAGGGACTTGGATCCCGAGGTGGGTTTCAGCTTATTTTTAAGGGCTGGTCTGGGGGACCTCCAGAAGGGGTGGAGCAATTCCTCAAGTTCTGTTTACATTTTGATATGGGGCCTTCAAGGGCATTGAGCTCTGTTCTTATTCTAATAGGGGCTTCCTGCCCTTGGCTTGGGCTCTGTTTTTATTCTAATATGGGGCTTTCTATCTACAATATCTTCTCCCATTTCTAAGCTGTAAGCTGTTTTCTTCCTGTAACTGAAGTAAGGTAAAGTTCAGCTCTTATTCACAGGGGCCTGGGATGGCTGTACTTGTGCTAATGCTGAACTTAAAGTGGAATGGCCTTAATTTTCTCGGCCTCCACAAAAAGAAGAAAAACATAGTTCTAAAATTGTTTGAAGATAGTAACATAGTTTCAACTTGTATTAACAAAAACTTGGCAGAAATGGAAGAAAAAATAAACATATCCATAATTAGAGTTTGAGGTAAGACAAGCAGAGAAAAAAAATAATGGAGATATATTAAATTTGAGCAGCATAATTAACGAATTTGACTTAATTGACATAATAAAGAATACACAAACTTTTCATGTGACCATGGTACACTGAACAAAAGAGAGCCTATGCTGAGCCAGAAAAAAATCTTAAGAAATATCAAAGGATTGAACGTATACAGAGAATGTTCTCCTGCCTGATTGGAAGTAGGCTAGAGATTAATAGAGAGACACAGCTAGAAAATCTGCAAAAAATTTGAATTTCAATTTTCAAAGCAGTATCTTTCAAAATAGCTCATTGAGTCAAATAGAAAAGCCTGATTGAAATTATGAAATATTTTGAACTGAATAATAATACAAATATGACATATTGACATTTACAGGATGTAGATAAAGTAGTACTTAAAGGGAAAATTTAAACTTTAAGCACACACATTAGAGAAGAAGGAAGGTTGAGAAGCTATGATTAAAGCCTTTATCCCAAGAGGCTGGAAAAGGAACTACAAATTAAACACAAAGAAAGTGAGGAGAAGGACATGTTTATATAAAAACAAAAATAAGTAAAGTAGAAAGCAAAGGGGTCCTAAGAATATTGACAAAGCCGAAAGTTGTGTGATGACTAATGTGTCAACTTGATTGGCCATGGGTGCCAGACATTTGGTTTAACATTATCTGGGTGTGTTTGTGAGGGTTTTTTGGATGAGATTAACATTTGAATCGGTAGACTGAATAAAGTAGGTGCTCTTCCCAAAGGAGGTGGGCCTTTCATGAATTCAAGGCCTGAACAGAACAGAAAGGCTGAGTAAAGGGAGCATTCTTTTCTCTCTGATTGACTGTCCTCAAGCTGAGACATCCTGCCTCAGAACTGGAGGCGGTCAGGAAATTACTCCTCCATCAGCTCTCTGTTGGGCTGGCTGAGAGACAGGGGCACCCAAGATGGCGGACATCTCAAATTGGGTCAAAATGGCTGATCTTCCCGCCAAAGCAGCCATGACCACCACATCATCTCCAGTAAATGGAAGCCTAGATGGAAACCGAAACTTTCCATCCAGGACTTTCCAGCCAGGGACCACCCCCCATCTGCTGTACTATCCCCAACCCAGCCAGTCACCTAGGGACACGGTGTTCCCTTGCCTAATTTGGCAAGAGACCCACCCGGATCCGACCCGGAACCGGAACCGGAACCAATAAGGCTTAAAAACCCCCACACTCCCCAACCCCAGCGTGACTTCCCTGACTCGGGCCACCTCTCTGACCAGGAGCCCTCCCCATTAAAGCACTCTCGAACCTACTACCTGGCTCTGCCGGGTTTTTTTTGTTTTGTTTTGTTTTTTTAATTTTATTTCTCCGCCCTTCATTTTGGAAAAAACCTAACACTCTCCTGCTTCTTAGGCCTTCAGACTCAGAGAGGAACTACTCCATCAATTCTCCTTGGTCTCCAGACTGTTGCCTGCAGATATTGGGACTTCTTAGCCTCAACAATCATGGAAATCAATCCCTATCGGTTCTTTTTCTCTGGAGAACCCAAACTGGATTTTAGTACCAAAAGTGGTTCTTCTTGGATTTTCTCAGCTTCCATAATCATATAAGCCAATTCCTTATGTTAAATCTCTTTATATATAGTAGTTCCATTATCTGCTGCTTCACTTTCCATGATTTCAGTTACCTGTGGGTAACTGCAGCCTGAAAACAGATGCTCCTCCTTCTGACATATCTTCAATAGCCTTATACTATGTCACAATGACTGTCTTCTCACTTTACCTCAGCATGTAGATGTTTTATCATCTTACACCATTATAAGAAGAGTAAGATATTTTGAGGAAAGGATGAGACCACATTCATAGCTTTTATTACAGTATATTCTTACAATTATTCTATATTTTATTACTAGTTATTATTATTAATCTCTTACTGTGTCCAATTTAACTTTATCATCAGTAAATACATTTGTAAGAAAAAACAGTATATATATATATATATATATATATATATATATATATATACACATATACATATATTGGTCAGTACTATCCATGGTTTCAGGCATCCACTGGGGGTCTTAGAACATATTCCCCACGGATGAGAGGGAACTATTTTATCTCTTTTTGGATCTGTTTCTCTGGAGAAATCTAATACCAGTAGCATCTTTGAATATTTTAATAAAATTTTATCAATACTTAGCAAGACTGATCCAGAAATAAAAGAAAAAGAAAACAATTACTATTAGGGATGAAAAGTTTTTATCATTGTACATCTAGGAGGTATGAAATTAAATTGAAAATATAATAAAGCATATTTTGTACAACTCTATGACAATAAATTTAACATTGGAAATGAAATGGAAAATATCTTAAAAACAACTTATCAAAAGTGACATGAGAAGTGATTGAAAAATCTCAATAGTTTTTATCTGTTAAAGAAATTAAATATTTAGGTAAAAATCTTCCCACAAAGGAAACTCCAGGAAGGAATGGCCTCCCTAGCTAATTTTCCCAAGCATTTGGAGAAGAAAATATATCAATCTAACATAAACTCTGAAAGGTGAACACTTCTTGTTTTACTGGACCAACACCAAATCCAACACCAAAATCAGAAAATAACATTAGAAGAAGGGAAAATCAGAGGCTAATCTCTTATAACAATGGATGTGAATTTTTATTTTTTAAAGGTTTTATTTTATTTTTTATTTTTTTAATTTTTATTTATTTATGATAGTCACAGAGAGAAAGAGGCAGAGACACAGGCAGAGGGAGAAGCAGGCTCCATGCACCGGGAGCCTGACGTGGGATTCGATCCCGGGTCTCCAGGATCGCGCCCTGGGCCAAAGGCAGGCGCCAAACTGCTGCGCCACCCAGGGATCCCCTGGATGTGAATTTTTAAATATAAGGTTAGCAAATTTAACCTGGTAAAATGCAAAAAGGATAATAAATCATAACTGAATGAAATTTATCTAAGGAATGCAAGGTCGTCTTAACATTATGTTTATATTAACCATTAAGTCAACCAATAAATACATCAATCTAGTTCATCACATTTAACCATTAAGTCAACCAATAAATACATCAATCTAGTTCATCACATTAACAGAATAAGTGATAAAAAATTTTGTGTTCATCTCAATCCATATTCATGATAAGAACTCTCAGAAAACTGAGAGTACAATAGAGCATCCTTAACCTGATAAAGAATATGTATAAAAAGTATAGTTTCATAACTAGTATTAAATATTGAATGTTTCCCCCTCCATTCCAAGTTTAGAAAGATCAGAAGTCCACTATCACTATTTCTACTCAATATTATCCTGGAGAACCATTTGCTTCAACGTGGATGGAACTGGAGGGTATTATGCTGAGTGAAGTAAGTCAGTCGGAGAAGGACAAACATTATATGTTCTCATTCATTTGGGGAATATAAATAATAGTGAAAGGGAAAATAAGGGAAGGGGGAAGAAATGTGTGGGAAATATCAGAAAGGGAGACAGAACGTAAAGACTGCTAACTCTGGGAAACGAACTAGGGGTGGTAGAAGGGGAGGAGGGCGGGGGGTGGGAGTGAATGGGTGACGGGCACTGGGTGTTATTCTGTATGTTAGTAAATTGAACACCAATAAAAAAATAAATTAAAAAAAAATAAAAAAAAATAAAAAAATAAAAAAAAAATAAATTAAAAAAAATATATTATCCTGGAGATCATATCCAGGACAAAAAAAAAAAAAAAAGAAAAAGGCAAGAGAAAGAAACTGAAATGTAAATACCAGAAAGAAAGAAATGAAATTATTTTTTTTCAGTAGAAATGATTATATATGCAAAAAATCCAAAAGAATCTATAAACAGTTATATTACATGAGTTTAGCGAGGTCTTTGGATGTAATGTCAATATAAAGTTATTTGTACTTCTAATGCATTTTTAGTAATAAATAATTAACACTCACAATAGCACCAAAATCATTAAAATTTCTAGGGATAAGTTAACAACATGAAATATGTATAAGAGATCTACAAAATACAAATATCATTATGAGAAATTAAGGAAGATCTAAATATGTGGAATGATATACCATTTTCAAGGAATAGAGGACTCAGTGTTTTTAAGATGTCAATTGTCCCCATATTGGTCTTCATCACTTTCATTGGTTCATCACTTTCCCAATCAAAATCACCACAGGGTGTGTGTGTGTGTGTGTGTGTGTGTATGCACACATATGAGTATGTGTAACTTGTATGTTATATGGAATAGTCAAGGCGTTTTAAATAAACAAAACAGAGTTTAAGAACTTATACTCTACCAGATGTTAAGATTTACTAAAAGACTATAATAATTAAGACAGTGTGGTATTAACCTAAGGATAGAACCTTGCCAATTGAAAAGAATAGAAAATTGAGAAATAATCCTACTTGTATCTGATCGCCTGATTTACTACAAGAGTGCCTCTGTATCCAGGGGGGAAACGGTGGTCTTTTCAGCAAATTATAGTGGAATAATTGGATATCTCTATGGGAAAAATAAACTCTGACCCCTTTCAAAAATTTTATTCAAGGTAGATCAAAAGTCTAAATATAAATGTCAAAATAATAAAACTTCTAGAAGAAAACAATATTATCTTCATTATCTTGAGGCATGTAATTTTGTTAAATAGGATAAAAAACACTAACTATAAAATAAAAGACTGACAAGTTGAACTTCATTAAAATTAAGAGCTTCTGTTTTTCTAAAGATGCCATTGAAGGAGTGGAAAGGGAAGACAAACTGGGAGAAGAGATTTGTAACACATATATCCAACAAAGCCTTGAATCCAGAACATATAAGAGCCTTCAAAATCATTAATTAAAATACAAATAACCTGATTACAAGTGGATAAAAGATTTGGATAGGCACTTCATAAAATTGGCTTCATAAAAACCAAAAAGAGCATGAAGAAAAGCTCAACATCATTACTCATCAAGGAAATGCCAGCTAAAAGCAAGTAAGATCCCATTTCACACCAGAATGGCCAAATTTAAAAGACTGCCAATCAATACCACATGTGAACTAGGATATGGGGCAATTGGAACTTACATGTATTCTTTATGAGAATGGAAGTTAGTACAAAGTCTTTGAAAAACTATTTTGCAGTATCTAAACATATACCTACCCTATGAGCCAGTAGTTCTTGTCATAGGTATATACCCAAGAGAAATGGTTGTATATATCTGCTAAAAGATACATAAAATAATACTTTCAGTAGTCCTTTTCCTAATAGCCTCAAAGTAAGAAGATCCAAATTTTTAGTATGTAGAAAATGCATAAATAAAAAGCAAAAAAAACCTGAAATACTTCCAGGCTCTACAATATGATTGAATCTCATACATGTTATACTGAGTAACAAAAGTTGATGATAATTAGCTCACTATATGAACGATTTATATGAAATTCAGGACCAATCAAAGTTAATCTGAGGAGACAGAAGTCAGAGCAGTGATTCCCTTTGAAGATGGACTGACATAACAGTATATAAGAGTTTATAAAGGGGTACTACCAAGACTTCTGGGATGTTAATATTTCGTATCTTGATCTGGGAGATATATGCTTATGCAAAAATTCATCCAGCTGTACACATAAGATTTATACACCTTAATATATATATATATATATATATATATATATATATATATATATATGTTATTCCTCAGTTTAAGGTAAAAATAAAAAGTAAACTGGAAACTCTTAGAAAAACCAATCCAAATGGCCAACAAAGGAAAATATACTTAAATTTACAATAAACAAATGCAAGTTAATATAACTGTGAAACAGCACTTTACACATATGAGGCTGCCCAAGAACTAAAAAGCAGGTAACTCATTGCTGGTAGAAATGTGAATTATTATAATAGCTTGGAATGCAATCTGGGAGATCTATTAAAACACATAATACTTTTGTCCAAAGATATCAGATCTGATAATCTCTCTGAAAAACAAAAGTTTTGGTACTTAATTGGTATTTATAAAAGTTGCTCACTGAAGCCTTGTTTGTAGGGGAAAAATAGAAACAATGTACAAGTAAAATTACTGATTTCAAAGTGTTTGATACATATACATTATTCCATAGCAAACAACAACTAAACAGGGTGAATTAGAGCTATATAAATTGACTTGGTGAGATATAAGTGAGAAATGGAAGATATAGAGACATGGATATATTTTTATTATAGTGTGGTTAAAAAATGAGAAAAAGGAGGAGGAAGCAAGATGGCGGAAGAGTAGGGTCCCCAAATCACCTGTCTCCACCAAACTACCTAGAAAACCTTCAAATTATCCTGAAAATCTATGAATTCGGCCTGAGATTTAAAGAGAGACCAGCTGGAATGCTACAGTGAGAAGAGTTCGCGCTTCTATCAAGGTAGGAAGACGGGGGAAAAAGACATAAAGAAACAAAAGGCCTCCAAGGGGGAGGGGCCCCGCGAGGAGCCGGGCTGAGGCCGGGGCGAGAGTCCCCAGGACAGGAGAGCCCCGTCCCGGAGAAGCAGGAGCTGCACCGACCTTCCCGGGCGGAAAGGGGCTCGCGGGGAGTTGGAGCAGGACCCAGGAGGGCGGGGATGCCCTCGGGCTCCCTGGGACACTAACAGGGACCTGCACCCGGGAGAGTGCGCCGAGCTCCCTAAGGGCTGCAGCGCACGGCGGGACCCGGAGCAGCTCGGAGGGGCTCGGGCGGCGGCTCCGCGGAGGGGGCTGCGGGGCAGGAGCGCGAATCCACCAGCGCAGGCTCCGGAGCCCAGGGCGCCGGGACACAGCCCAGGATCCGGCCTCCCCCGGGACAGGTAGAGGCCGGGAGGGCCCAGGACAGCGAGGACGCTCCTGCCCCAGCTGAGCAGAGCAGCGGCCCCGCCCCGGAGCCTCCAGGCCCTGCAGACGGAGAGCTCCGGAGCTACTGCGGGGGCTGAATCCAGGTTTCCAGAGCTGCCCCGCCACTGGGGCTGTTCCTCCTGCGGCCTCACGGGGTAAACAACCCCCACTGAGCCCTGCACCAGGCAGGGGCACAGCAGCTCCCCCAACTGCTAACACCTGAAAATCAGCACAGCAGGCCCCTCCCCCAGAACACCAGCTAGACTGACAACTTCCAGGAGAAGCCAAGGGACTTAAAGTACACAATCAGAAGATACTCCCCCGTGGTTCTTTTTGTTTGTTTGTTTGTTTTGTTTTGTTTTGTTTTGCTTTTTGATTTGTTTCCTTCCCCCACCCCCTTTATTTCTCCTTTCTTTTTCTTTCTCTTTTTCTTCTTTTTTTTTTTTTTCGTTTTTTTTCTTCCTTTTTTTCTCTTTTCTTTCCTTCTTTCTCTCCTCTCTTTTTCTCCTTTTCCCAATACAACTTGCTTTTGGCCACTCTGCACTGAGCAAAATGACTAGAAGGAAAACCTCACCTCAAAAGAAAGAATCAGAAACAGTCCTCTCTCCCACAGAGTTACAAAATCTGGATTACAATTCAATGTCAGAAAGCCAATTCAGAAGCACTATTATACAGCTACTGGTGGCTCTAGAAAGAAGCATAAAGGACTCAAGAGACGTCATGACTGCAGAATTTAGAGCTAATCAGGCAGAAATTAAAAATCAATTGAATGAGATGCAATCCAAACTAGAAGTCCTAACGGCGAGGGTTAACGAGGTGGAAGAACGAGTGAGTGACCTAGAAGACAAGTTGATAGCAAAGAGGGAAACTGAGGAAAAAAGAGACAAACAATTAAAAGACCATGAAGATAGATTAAGGGAAATAAACGACAGCCTGAGGAAGAAAAACCTACGTTTAATTGGTGTTCCCGAGGGCGCCGAAAGGGCCAGAGGGCCAGAATATGTATTGAACAAATTCTATCTGAAAACTTTCCTAATCTGGGAAGGGAAACAGGCATTCAGATACAGGAAATAGAGAGATCCCCCCCTAAAATCAATAAAAACCGTTCAACACCTCGACATTTAATAGTGAAGCTTGCAAATTCCAAAGACAAAGAGAAGATCCTTAAAGCAGCAAGAGACAAGAAATCCCTGACTTTTATGGGGAGGAGTATTAGGGCAACAGCAGACCTCTCCACAGAGACCTGGCAGGCCAGAAAGGGCTGGCAGGATATATTCAGGGTCCTAAATGAGAAGAACATGCAACCAAGAATACTTTATCCAGCAAGGCTCTCATTCAAAATGGAAGGAGAGATAAAGAGCTTCCAAGACAGGCAGCAACTAAAAGAATATGTGACCTCCAAACCAGCTCTGCAAGAAATTTTAAGGGGGACTCTTAAAATTCCCCTTTAAGAAGAAGTTCAGTGGAACATTCCACAAAAACAAGGACTGAATAGATATCATGATGACACTAAACTCATATCTCTCAATAGTAACTCTGAATGTGAATGGGCTTAATGACCCCATCAAAAGGCGCAGGGTTTCAGACTGGATAAAAAAGCAGGACCCATCTATTTGCTGTCTACAAGAGACTCATTTTAGACAGAAGGACACCTACAGCCTGAAAATAAAAGGTTGGAGAACCATTTACCATTCGAATGGTCCTCAAAAGAAAGCGGGGGTAGCCATCCTTATATCAGATAAACTAAAATTTACCCCAAAGACTGTAGTGAGAGATGAAGAGGGACACTATATCATACTTAAAGGATCTATTCAACAAGAGGACTTAACAATCCTCAATATATATGCCCCGAATGTGGGAGCTGCCAAATATATAAATCAATTATTAACCAAAGTGAAGAAATACTAAGATAATAATACACTTATACTTGGTGACTTCAATCTAGCTCTTTCTATACTCAATAGGTCTTCTAAGCACAACATCTCCAAAGAAACGAGAGCTTTAAATGATACACTGGACCAGATGGATTTCACAGATATCTACAGAACTTTACATCCAAACTCAACTGAATACACATTCTTCTCAAGCGCACATGGAACTTTCTCCAGAATAGACCACATATTGGGTCACAAATCGGGTCTGAACCGATACCAAAAGATTGGGATTGTTCCCTGCATATTCTCAGACCATAATGCCTTGAAATTAGAACTAAATCACAACAAGAAGTTTGGAAGGACCTCAAACACGTGGAGGTTAAGGACCATCCTGCTAAAAGATGAAAGGGTCAACCAGGAAATTAAGGAAGAATTAAAAAGATTCATGGAAACTAATGAGAATGAAGATACAACCATTCAAAATCTTTGGGATGCAGCAAAAGCAGTCCTAAGGCGGAAATACATCACAATACAAGCATCCATTCAAAAACTGGAAAGAACTCAAATACAAAAGCTAACCTTACACATAAAGGAGCTAGAGAAAAAACAGCAAATAGATCCTACACCCAAGAGAAGAAGGGAGTTAATAAAGATTCGAGCAGAACTCAACGAAATCGAGACCAGAAGAACTGTGGAACAGATCAACAGAACCAGGAGTTGGTTCTTTGAAAGAATTAATAAGATAGATAAACCATTAGCCAGCCTTATTAAAAAGAAGAGAGAGAAGACTCAAATTAATAAAATCATGAATGAGAAAGGAGAGATCACTACCAACACCAAGGAAATACAAACGATTTTAAAAACATATTATGAACAGCTATACACCAATAAATTAGGCAATCTAGAAGAAATGGACGCATTCCTGGAAAGCCACAAACTACCAAAACTGGAACAGGAAGAAATAGAAAACCTGAACAGGCCAATAACCAGGGAGGAAACTGAAGCAGTCATCAAAAACCTCCCAAGACACAAGAGTCCAGGGCCAGATGGCTTCCCAGGGGAATTTTATCAAACGTTTAAAGAAGAAACCATACCTATTCTCCTAAAGCTGTTTGGAAAGATAGAAAGAGATGGAGTACTTCCAAATTCGTTCTATGAGGCCAGCATCACCTTAATTCCAAAACCAGACAAAGATCCCACCAAAAAGGAGAATTACAGACCAATATCCCTGATGAACATGGATGCAAAAATTCTCAACAAGATACTAGCCAATAGGATCCAACAGTACATTAAGAAAATTATTCACCATGACCAAGTAGGATTTATCCCTGGGACACAAGGCTGGTTCAACACCCGTAAAACAATCAATGTGATTCATCATATCAGCAAGAGAAAAACCAAGAACCATATGATCCTCTCATTAGATGCAGAGAAAGCATTTGACAAAATACAGCATCCATTTCTGATCAAAACTCTTCAGAGTGTAGGGATAGAGGGAACATTCCTCAACATCTTAAAAGCCATCTATGAAAAGCCCACAGCAAATATCATTCTCAAGGGGGAAGCACTGGGAGCCTTTCCCCTAAGATCAGGAACAAGACAGGGATGTCCACTCTCACCACTGCTATTCAACATAGTACTGGAAGTCCTAGCCTCAGCAATCAGACAACAAAAAGACATTAAAGGCATTCAAATTGGCAAAGAAGAAGTCAAACTCTCCCTCTTCGCCGGTGACATGATTCTCTACATAGAAAACCCAAAAGTCTCCACCCCAAGATTGCTAGAACTCATATAGCAATTCGGTAGCGTGGCAGGATACAAAATCAATGCCCAGAAATCAGTGGCATTTCTATACACTAACAATGAGACTGAAGAAAGAGAAATTAAGGAGTCAATCCCATTTACAATTGCACCCAAAAGCATAAGATACCTAGGAATAAACCTAACCAAAGAGGTAAAGGATCTATACCTTAAAAACTATAGAACACTTCTGAAAGAAATTGAGGAAGACACAAAGAGATGGAAAAATATTCCATGCTCATGGATTGTAGAATTAATATTGTGAAAATGTCAATGTTACCCAGGGCAATATACACGTTTAATGCAATCCCTATCAAAATACCATGGACTTTCTTCAGAGAGTTAGAACAAATTATTTTAAGATTTGTGTGGAATCAGAAAAGACCCCGAATAGCCAGGGGAATTTTAAAAAAGAAAACCATATCTGGGGGCATCACAATGCCAGATTTCAGGTTGTACTACAAAGCTGTGGTCATCAAGACAGTGTGGTACTGACACAAAAACAGACACATAGATCAGTGGAACAGAATAGAGAACCCAGAAGTGGACCCTGAACTTTATGGTGAACTAATATTCGATAAAGGAGGAAAGACTATCCATTGGAAGAAAGACAGTCTCTTCAATAAATGGTGCTGGGAAAATTGGACATCCACATGCAGAAGAATGAAACTAGACCACTCCCTTTCACCATACACAAAGATAAACTCAAAATGGATGAAAGATCTAAATGTGAGACAAGATTCCATCAAAATCCTAGAGAAGAACACAGGCAACACCCTTTTTGAACTCGGCCATAGTAACTTCTTGCAAGATACATCCACGAAGGCAAAAGAAACAAAAGCAAAAATGAACTATTGGGACTTCATCAAGATAAGAAGCTTTTGCACAGCAAAGGATACAGTCAACAAAACTCAAAGACAACCTACAGAATGGGAGAAGATATTTGCAAATGACATATCAGATAAAGGGCTAGTTTCCAAGATCTATAAAGAACTTATTAAACTCAACACCAAAGAAACAAACAATCCAATCATGAAATGGGCAAAAGACATGAACAGAAATCTCACAGAGGACGACATAGACATGGCCAACACACATATGAGAAAATGCTCTGCATCACTTGCCATCAGGGAAATACAAATCAAAACTACAATGACATACTACCTCACACCGGTGAGAATGGGACAAATTAACAAGGCAGGAAACAACAAATGTTGGAGGGGATGCGGAGAAAAGGGAACCCTCTTGCACTGTTGGTGGGAATGTGAACTGGTGCAGCCACTCTGGAAAACTGTGTGGAGGTTCCTCAAAGAGTTAAAAATAGATCTGCTCTACGACCCAGCAATTGCACTGTTGGGGATTTACCCCAAAGATACAGATGCAGTGAAACGCTGGCACACCTGCACCCCGATGTTTCTAGCAGCAATGGCCACGATAGCCAAACTGTGGAAGGAGCCTCGGTGTCCAACGAAAGATGAATGGATAAAGAAGATGTGGTTTATGTATACAATGGAATATTACTCAGCTATTAGAAATGACAAATACCCACCATTTGCTTCAACGTGGATGGAACTGGAGGGTATTATGCTGAGTGAAGTAAGTCAGTCGGAGAAGGACAAACATTATATGTTCTCATTCATTTGGGGAATATAAATAATAGTGAAAGGGAATAGAAGGGAAGGGAGAAGAAATGTGTGGGAAATATCAGAAAGGGAGACAGAACGTAAAGACTGCTAACTCTGGGAAACGAACTAGGGGTGGTAGAAGGGGAGGAGGGTGGGGGGTGGGAGTGAATGGGTGACGGGCACTGGGGGTTATTCTGTATGTTAGTAAATTGAACACCAATAAAAAATAAATTAAAAAAAAAGAAAAATGCTACATGCATATATATTTGTTTTTTTTTTTTAATATTTTACTTATTCATGAGAGATACAGAGAAAGAGGGGCGGGGGGAGACACTGGCAGAGGGAGAAGCAGCTTCCACATAGGGAGCCTGATGCAGGACTCAATCCTGGGTCTCCAGGATCACGCCCGGGGCTGAAGGCAGCTCTAAACTGCTGAGCCACCGGGGCTGCCCATAAACATATATATTTGTATAAAATTATCTGTATATTATTCTACATGTCTCTGTGTGTTATAAGGATATAGGAAAAAATAAGGAATAATATACTAAAATTTTAAATATGATACATGGTGGAATGGATGCTAAGGTTTGAAGGATAGAGACATTGATTAGGGGAGCTAAGTAAAACAGGAAAATTAAGAGTGCTCAAAAATTTCCATTGTATAGGTAGGACATAAGTTAGGCATTTAATTCAGATTATGTATATATGTATATGTAAACAGGAATTTAAAACAGGCATTTATTTATAAAAATTACCAAAAATTAAGCATAATTATTTCCCTTGATGCATAATAATTATTTTTATTTATTTAGTAAATCTCTTGCCATCTTTAAATTATATAATTATATATTTTCCTCTCAATTTCATTTGTAGATACTCTTTTTGTATCTCTATGACCTTCATGTTCCTACATTTAAGTGGCTTCAGATTTCCTTCTAGATAATATTTCATAATTTACTCATTTTCTGGATGCTGAATCATTTTATTTTTAAAATCAGAATTATATTAACATCCCTGCCATAATCAATTTTGCTTATAAAACATTCTTCCCTTTGTTTTATAAAAATCATTTCATTAATTTAAATTCCTGGGAATGTGGTTATTGGGTCAAAAGTCATGAATATTTTTATGATTCTTGCAATGTATTGCCAGATTTTTATCCCAAAAGAAAGAAACAATGCATACTAATATCAGAAATGCATGTCCCTGATTCTTCAAATTTTACCTGTTTTTATTTTTGCTAATTAAATAGATGTGAAAGGCATATATTTTTTTTTTTGCTTTAAAGACTGATTTTTCTTTAATTTTGAGGCAATCACTGTCATTTTATTTTTAAAAAATATTTATTTTTTAGAGAGATGGACAGAGAAAAAGAGAGAGAGAGAGAGAGAAAGTAGGGGGAAGGGCAGAGGGACAAGGAGAGAACCCTAAGCAGATTCCACAATGAACATGGAACCCAACCTGGGGCCCAATCTCAGGACCCCAAGATTCATGACCCCAGTCGAAACCAAGAGTTGGAGACTCAACCAACTGAGCCACTAGGGCACCCTTGTCATTTCATTTTTGTTGATGCTTTCAAACGACATTTCCCCTTGGGCTTTGGTATTGCTCTTTATAAACTGCTCTTTGTTTGTTTGTTTTTAGAGAGGGGGGAAAGGCAGAGGGAGGAAGAGAGAGGAAAAAAAGAGAGAATCTTAAGCAGGGTTCTCTGCCCAGCATGGAGCCCAGTGCTGAGATCATGATCTGAGTCAAAATCAGGAGTCAGATGCATAACCAACTGAACCACCCAGACACCCCTATAAATTAATATTTAAAATGCATTTTGTATATTTACTGTCTTGAAAGCATACGGGAATTTTATGAGAAACAACGGTGTACTGCAAATGTAGTATTGCCTGGACATTCACAGCTGGGGACATAACAGGGACACAGGGCAAATTAAGGGACAAAGGAAATCTGCAAGAGAAGTGAAGTATGTGCTAGTTGAGTAGCTGTTTTTGAAGATAATTATTATACAATGCATTATCCCTGGAGTATCCAGTGCTTATTCATCCTGTCTCAGTTTTGAAGTTACTCCCTCAACAAGGCTGCCTTGATACTTAAACTTCCATGATAACATAGCATCTAGAAGAGTCCCTGCTATTTTAACACCCTGTTTTATAATATTTTGGTTACTTGTTTATCTCCCCATTGAACTTGAGAGGTGTAAAGACTTAAAACATCACCCAGTAGAGTACCTAGCACATAGTAGGCTGTCAATAAATAATGAATGAAACAATGTATCTTAAGCAGGAAATAAGTGTCTTATTTAGTATTGTTGATAATTAAGGTCATTATAATCATGATTAAAACTCTTAGGAGGAATGAACACGCTTATTCTTTTATCATTTAAGAAAGCTACAAATTTGGGAGGAATCTCAAGTTAAACATCTACATAGACAAATAATTGTATATAAGTGTTCAGTGAAGGGGTATCCTAAACTTGTTATGATAGTTCATTCCATTGTCTAACCAGTAAAAAATTATGAGTACTTCCTAAAAAGGTCTGTTATAGTTGACTATGTGATTCCATGGGAAAATTACATAGAATAAGAAATATTCCATAAAGTGATATATGCCACTAGTTTGTTCTCCATGTTTTTATGGCTTTCAGACTTATATTTACTATGGCAATATGTCTGATATCCTGGGCCTTGAAAAGGTTATGAATAGAATATTATAACTAAGAGATAGCACCTAGAATGAATTGACTCTATCATTGCAGAAGATTTAAAGATTAAATACGGACTGTTCACATATAGAACATGTAACAGAAATAGGAGTAATAACTAACACTTTTATTGTGTATACACAGTGTATGCTAGGCATTGTCTAAATGCTTTATTTTTAAACGCATTTAATTTTCACAAGAACGCTATGAGATATTATAATTACGTATTGGCACTCCGAGATACTCTCATGTTAACTTCATTCAGTGAGGACATTGCCACAGAGAGCTTAAGTGATTACATCACATAGGCAGTGTGATCAGTAGGCCAATGCTTGGCCACAGATTTCCTGAGTAGGATTCTTCAGATCTACTTTCCCTCCATTAGTCATTTCTGGAAGTTTGGATATCATTTATGTTTGTTATTTTTTATGTTTATTTTTAAACAAAGAAGAAAGTGCTAGCATAATGTTGCAAACTTTTTTCTTATTTGAAGTTAAGTTATTGAAAAGTAATATTTTTAGTTAGAAAACAGCAACAGTAATTAAAAAACAAAATCAAGAAGAATTAATGAATAGTAACAATAATAATGATCATACTTAACATTTTTTTAATAATTTGCCATTAGCCAGGCACTATGTCAACTTTTACAAGGATTATCCTGCTTAATCCTCATACAATCCCTTAGAGTACTATTATTTCAATTTTGTCATTATCATTTCACAGTAAGTATATTTTATTGAAAAAATAAGTAGAAAGGACATAACTTTAGAATAATAGTTAGTCTTTTAAATTGAATAAAACTTAGTTTTTTGAAACACAATTTTGTATGTGTAGATTTTTGGTTATCTTGTTTGATTTTCTATAAACTATAAACCTAATCCATGGTACAATGCCATAATGGTGAGTACATGTCATTATACCTTGTCTAAACCCACAGAATGTACAAAACTGAGAATGAACCTTAATGTACACTAGGGATTTCGGATAAAAATGATATGTCAGTGTAGATTCATTAGTCCTAACAAATATACCCTTTCTGGTAGAGGGTGTTGATAGTGGAGGAGGCTATCCATATGTGGGTGCAGGAAATCTCTGTCCTTTCCACTCAACTTTGCTGTGAAGGTAATGCTGCTTTAAAAAAAGTCTTAAAATACAAAAAAAAAAAAAAAAAAAAAAAACCACCCCAAAAACAAAAACCCAAAACCCTCACAAAACCTCTTAACCATGGACAAGTATTTGCTAATGCTGACACCATATTTCTTTCTTACCAAAAGACAGAAAAAGTTGAGCAGCTGTTTGGAAAACTGAAGCCGGGGACTGCAGGTTCCAGAAGAAATGTTAACTTGACATCCTGAAATATAATGTAAAGCTTTGCTATATAGTTAAGATATTCTGGGTATAGCAGCAGCCAAAAGACCCACTTGGCAGTGAGCAAACCTATGTAGCTCTTTTAGAGCAAAGACATCAGTAACCCATTGAGCAAAGAGACAGAGTCATAAGAAATAATGTGTTCTAAAATGGTCTCTAGAGCTACAAAAATAGGACAGTCCTCCTATGCATCTGCCCATGTGGCAAGACTGTTAGTCTCCCTCTGAGATTTTTAACCTTATCCATACATACGGCAAACAACTCCATTAGTAGTGTTATCTGTGAATGCAAACTACAACAATACATTATATATGTGCACTAGCATATTTGCTGAATTTTAAAGTATGCAGCAATGTGAGAGTTGGAGTGAGGCTGTTGTTTATAATGTATATCATGAAATGAAGAACAGATGATCTAAGAATGAACATTTGTTGGAATGATCTCTCTGGGCTTAAATATTTATTTTACTTCCTCCATGCCCCCCTCCCTTTTTGACAAAGTACTATGTTTTCCAAAATCTACAATATGAAACCATGGAAAGTTTATGACAAAATCACCTCAAATTGCTACCATAAATTATTACCTCCCACATAGTCTTTTTTTCTGCTATGTGCAATTAATCAAGGAAACAACTTATTCTTTCTCATTAAGGAATTGGTTCTAACAGTTTTATTTTATGGATAGAAGGAGTATTGAATTCTGGGAAAAAAATACCGATTGTCCTATAAAACACTGTGCTTTCATTTCTGTCTTCAGGGTTTTGTGAATGATCCCAAGGAGAGGATATCCCTTGTCCTATTTCCTCAGAGAAAACGGGAAACTGTAGCTGTAAAAGGTCAAGCTTTGGAAGATAGTTTTGAAGGAAACAGTATCTCAATAGGTAGTTCACATGGCTGATTTTGGGGAGCAAAACTGAAAACAGTGTTGAGGACCAAGATGTAGAGCTCATTAGAGACAAGAAGATTTATTTTCTCTTTGAGCTCCTGCGACGCGTGATGAGAGTCTCATTGCCTGTTTTATAGGGTTCTTAGATTTTCTACTTGTTCCTAGATTTTTTACCTGTTCTGATAAATTATTTCACCTAAAGCTCATTTATCCCTGAGGTATAATGATTTATCTATTTATTCATCCACCTATCCATTCATCCAATCATCTTCTAACCAACCAACCAATAAATATTTATTGAGCACCTGCCAAATGTATATGGTGTAAGGTCCAAAAAAAATGAATGAGAGATGATCTCTGCCTTTGAAAAACTCACAGATCAATACAGTCATCCAAAAGAACGTTTGCTTCACTCCTTGAATTATTCTAAAACGGGATCATGCCAAGACTCTTCAAAGGAGTCTGCATATCTATCAGAATAGAACCAGTATGCAATCTGAGGTCTGAATTCATCCTCAGTTACTCTTCTGTGGCCTCGCAGTGCATCACAGTCTTTCTCAAGGCTTCCATTTTGGCCAGTTGTTTGCTTTCTGCTCCTTATATATTTGATTCTTGTATTTTCCTGACTTTTTGGCTTTTTTCATGTTGTTCTATCTGTTCTTTATAGCCTTTTTCCAATTCTAGGCCCAGCTCAAATTCTTCCTATTTTTTTACAATCCAACATTATGTTGTATCTTTCCTGAGGGGCTCTAGCCTCACTCATCTACAACCAATTTTCAGAATGATGTCTAAAGCACTAACTGGATTGTGTTAACCTCTCTGTTTAAAACCAGTTCATGACTTTCTGTAGCCCCTTTAAGATAAAGTTCCAGTTCTTCAGCATGGCGACCAAGATCCTTTATGATCTACCTCCTGCTCACCCCTCTAGTGATGTCTCGCTGCTCTCTTGCCCCTGCCGTACAGAATCATGTAATGTTCTTTGAGCCCAACATGGTCTTCTGTGTGTACAATCCTTTGCACAAGCTATTTTCTTTGGCCAAAATGTACCTGTTTCTTTTTTCTACCTGATAATTTCCTGATCTTCTTTCAGGTCTCAATTTTGATGTTGCTTCCTCTAGAAAACCTTCCTAATCCCTGAAGATTGAGTTAACCATCTCCTATGTGTTCCCACAACGTCTTGTATGTCCCCTAGCAAAGCAAAGCACAGCAGGTATCTTGTCATGTTCACATGCAATAGGTACTAGCAATGGGTATTCAGTGAATGTTTAATTATGAATTTTGAATTGAACCACTATAATTTCCCTCAGGAAATGTATAAGCTGGTTATTTATGGTAATGGTTTGCCACGTGGCCAAGTAGCATGTGGGAACTACAGGGAAGCCAGTGAGCCTAAATAGTTCCACCCCAATATATGCAGACTAAAGTCTCTTATGCAACTTGATTTGAAGTTTAGTGTTTTCCTGGGATAAGAATAACAATACTCTGTCCAGAAATAAAGATTCAAAGAGCCAAATCACTAAGAGTTATAAAGCCAATTAATGTTTGAGACCCAAGCAGTTCTTTTTTGATTTCATTTGTCCTTGGGGGAAGGCAACCACTAAACTCTAGGTTAATCGACAGAACTCTTCCATAGTAACCATGCAAACAGTGAACATGGCTTTGGGGATAGAGCCATTTCTATAGTGTATTGAGGTTCTAGCAGTTACTGTTAAAGGAATCCAAGAGAACCAAGTTCAGCAGGTCAGTCTCTCTGGAACTCACCAGTTGTGGAGATCTGCACAGAATGTGTCTGATTCACAAACCAGCATAAACCAACCTGGAAATCCTTTATAATTTGTGTATGTGTATGGGGCTTGGAGATACTATTACTATCCTGTGGATGGGGAGATTAGGGTCACTGTACATTGAATTTTAAAGGTAACACAATCCATTTGTGTAATCGCAGTTTGGGGACAATTGGAGACTGTTGAATTGTGTATCATTAATTAATCCAAGTCAAATTTTCCCTTTTCAAATACTCCATAGTTTGTACATTTAAAAAGCAAGAGAATATAAAACAATGGAGCATAGGGTGTTATTGAAATACAATTTACTTTCTCTGTCTCCAAGGAGGTCTTCACTGAAGGAGTTGTTCACTTGACTCTTGAAAATCTTCAAAGAGGAAGATTCAGTAACTTCTTCAGATAACTAGTTCTTTTGGCTTCCTTGAAATAATTTAGTTTACTTCTGTAATAGTTCCTCCTGTAGTAATTTAAAATCTTGTTTTCTTTCTGTGGTCTGTGGTCTTGACTTAAAATGACAGCATTGCCTAGTGTGCTATGATAAATGAAGAAAACTTTCAATTATCTACGCTAATGGGTAAGCAAGGAAGAGCATGAATAAAGAACATCTAACATATTCTCTAAACCTCAGCTTAGCTATTAGTTTTGACTTTTTCTCCAACAAAACTTTCTAAGGGTCTACTAAAAAGCAACATACTGATTTGAATTTCATGCCTTCACTTTTTCACTTGCATATTCTCTGGTGGAGGTGATAATGATCATTGAGATCCTCAAAGAAGAGGGAGAGAGTGGAAGATGGAGAGGTCTGGGATGCACATAAATTGGAGACTACATTCATGCATTTATAAAAGCTTTAGATTTCTGGCTTACCAATCTGCTTTCTCCAATTGCTCTATAACTTCATTTAGCATTGTAAGTTGTGAAATCATTGTGCATGCATGTCATTTTGGATGTGCAAAATGTACACTCTTTTAAACAGTATTCTGCATTGAGCAATGGTAATGTAGCTAGTCTGAGCTCAAAATCCATGAACTACATGACAATTAGGTGCTACAAAGGAAACGGAACGTGCTATTTTGTAAAAATGGGACAGTAAAATAATAATTGCTCCTTACTAATTAAAAATGCAGCCAATTAAAGGCATGCAAATTTACATAAATGGAAGAACCTTAAATTTTGCATTTCCTGACTGATAGGATTAAACTTCCAAAGAAAGTGTGAATTAATGCAAATGTTAACATGGCATCTCCTAAATCCTTTTCTACTTTTACCACCAAGAACAGAATATAGAGTAGTGAAAATTCATAATGAGAGGCCAGTCTCCACTTGTTTTGTCATTTGCCCAAAAAATACTGAACATCCTTAGAAACCATGGAGAACTCAGTGAGATTTCAGGTAGCAAACATCTATGCAGACCTATCTACATATCTGTATCTATATGACAGAGACCTGATTTCATGTGACATAATCATGGATTTCAAACTCCCTAATAGGAAATGTCTGACTTTCTTTTTCAAAGGCTGTCATATTTGGTGGTCCCATTTGTTTAATGAGAACTTCTTATTCCTTATCTTTCTAAGATGACTACCTGGTTCCCCACTCTCTAGCAAAAGGATTCTTTCTTTCCTTCTTTTTCTCTCTGCTTGTTTCCTTTCCAGTGGGATCAAGGTTCTGTGATGGCAGTCCATCTTCATCCTACATCTCTTCTTTCCAAATGGACTCCCAAACTGATTGCCCTGGGTTGGAGAGGTGCAGGTCTCTACAGGGCTGCCTTTGTGTACCTGTCATCCTGTAAGGTCTCACGTGTTCTAAAAAAAAGTCATCCCAATTGGACCATGAGCCCCACAATGCTAGGTTTATGGTTACAACTATGGTTATGTTGACTGTAAACTGCTTAGGACATTTGGACATTTGGATTCTTGGATTGATTTACCAGACTTTCTTTGGTGATGTGTAAAGGAACAACATTCCAGAGGGTCTCTACTTTTCTCTGCTTTGCATGTTTGACACTGCTTAATAAACATTCATATATATATAGTTCTTCTCAATTTTACCTGCTCATTTATTGAATATCTCACTGACATTAAATATTTTCTAACCGACAAATGCAAAAGCTTATGCTTATTTTATGAAGATTCATTTAAGATACAATTTTCAGAAGTGTTCTGCATTGTAAAAGCTGGAGTTATCTGTCAAAAATAAATGCCTGCTAAACCAAAGATATAGAAAAATACAGTGTTTAAGAAATGAGTTTCCATAAGAACACAAGTTATAATGACCCATAAAACATTGTTCTTTGCACACCACCATGTGCAAAGTCTTCATTCAGTTTCAAATAACTTTTAAATAGTTTCTGCAGCTCACCCTCTCCTGACAATAAGTATATTTAAGTTTTATTTCTTACAGATGAAAATCACTTCTGAAATTTAAACGTTTATGGTTTTAGTACTTTGAGGTGACTCATTGCTAAAAATAGTCATGGTTAATGGCCTATTGGTTCATAGTTTCACTCGCCAGTAAGGCACTTCAGTGTGTGAAGGGTGTGTCCCTAGGCTGTGACCCTCCTTAACTTGAATTCCCACCAGAGTTTCTGAGCCTACCACCAATCAAAGCAAGGACCTCTGGTTGTACTCTCTCCTTTTAGAATGTGGATTTGTCATCAGAGATGTCTCAGTCTGGGTGGAGGAAGGTAAAGAAGGGCAGCCCAGAACTTCAGGGTGCTGGGATTCTCAATTCCTTCCTACTGGACCACTCCTATCTTTCTTTTTCACTGACGCAATACTACATTATTTTGTTTTTACATCTCACAATTCACTTCAGAGGAAGTCTTTTGTTGGTGTCCAGAAGGTTTTTAGAGTTGTAACAATTATATCAATTTTATTTTTTAATTTGAACAAGTGAACTTCAATGTCTCAGGAGCATTTTCAACTTGCTACTTTAGCACAGTTCTTTATGCTTTAAGCTGGAGCCCATGTCCACTGTCTTTCTCCCTTGGCACTCTTCTCAAAGGGTTTTGGGGGCTCCACAAACCCCTTCTGGGTATACCCTACATGGAGTCCTAGGGAAATGTATTTGTTTCCACCAAATGCCCTTTCTTAAGTTCTATCTTGTCTCAGGTTGGGTTCTCCAGAAGCAGATGCGGAGTCAGAGAATGGAGTGAAGGATACATTGAGTGAAGTATATCCTGGGTCAACACCTTTGGCAGGAAATGGCACTGGGTAGAGGGAAACATTGAACTATATCCTGGCCAGACATCCTGTTGGAGCTCTGGAATTTATCTATCCTATCAGAATTGTCCCATGGGATGTTGAAATGGCCAAGCCTTTATATGCTTGCTGTAATCCGTCATCAAATGTAGACCATCCTAGAAGGGCATTGCTTTGCTGAGGAGGATCTACAGCTGAGGCAAACCTTGAAAAGCTAGCAACTAGAGGCCCTTTGGTGACTATATTCTCAGTAGCTGGGACAACAGTTTCTTCCTTAAGGGGGATTTGGACATCACATCTCCATGTTTACTGCAAAGTATTTTTACGAATGTGGGTCTTAGGGTGTGCTCTAGATAACCCACACTTACCTTAGGTAGATATATCAATGGAAAAAAAAGTCGCCCAATAATTCTTTTTTGAGATAGGGGCAGAAGGGGGCTACCCTGTACATTGGAGGGTATTTAGCAGCACTCTTGGTCCCCACTCACCAGATGCCAGTAGCAGTCCTCCCCCTTCCCCCAAGTTGTAACAACCCAAAATAACTTCAGACATTGCCAAATGTCTCTTGGGAGACAAAATTGTCTCTGGTTGACAACCACTCTGTGACCTGGACAAAAAGCAAAAGCATGATTTTGC
The DNA here is from genome assembly GCF_048164855.1 of Canis lupus baileyi. Lineage (NCBI taxonomy): Eukaryota > Metazoa > Chordata > Mammalia > Carnivora > Canidae > Canis > Canis lupus. Next base: position 48,155,879 of record NC_132850.1, read on the forward strand.
TTTCATTTATTAAATTAGCTGATATGTTTTCGTAGAAAGAAAAAATATCCTTGATAATATGAAGAAATATTTGTTCATAATTATTATGCCAAAAGAATGATTGCTAAAGTAGTTAGAGAAAAAGGAATTCTGTGCTTCCGGGTGGAGATTACCAGGCATTAAATAATTTTGCATATGAATAGAACACTACATTTTCTTTTTTCCCAAGTATTCTATAAATTTGTCTGGGTACTCTTTTCTTCTCTTTCTCCCTTTTGCTCTAATATACTAGATTGCAGATTTCATCTTTCCCCTTGCTTTTCCAATCTGGCTTTGGTATATAATTCTCACCTGGGTAAATTTTGTTCTGGGTGAGGATATTAGGTGGAGGTGGCTTCTAACAAATAGTGTGGTTATGACTGAAGTAAAAAAGAAAGAGAAAGCAAGCAAACAAGCTCAAGAAATTGAAATAAGACATTTTTATTTCTCCCTTTTTCTCACCTTCAGATGTGGATGACTTCAATTTATGACTAGGCATCATTTAAAGAACTGATCTAAAACTAATGTTGATTTCTTATATATTTTTCCAAGGTTGCGCTGGGAGAGCAGTTGATGCTTTCTCCTTGTCAAATGTAGAAGAATGAAGTAGAAGAAGATAGGAACTTAGGTAAATCTAAATGCTGGACATGAAGTTTTTGTGAATGTTTCTTTCATGACTGCTGAGGAACTGGTGACTAACATGACAGAATGTTTTAGGTATGTTTCAAATAATGGCATAAACTGGATGCTGAGATATTCTCCCAAAAAGGAAGGACAAGATTTTGTCTGAATGGAAAAATTCACATTTGAAATGTCTATGTGAAATCTAGAATCTACAATATTTTCATATATAAAATAACTACAAAGAACTCTTATATAGTAGAGAATAATAGATTTTAATTTTTATTTTTTTCTATATTTTTTTATTGGAGTTCGATTTGCCAACATATAGTGTAACACCCAGTGCTTATCCCGTCAAGTGCCCCCTCAGTGCCCGTCACCCAGTCACCCCATCCCCCTGCCCACCTCCCCTTCCACTACCCCTTGTTAATTTCCCAGAGTTCGTTTCTCCTAACTCCCAGAGTTAGGAGTCTCTCATGTTCTGTCTCCCTCTCTGATATTTCCCACTCATTTTTTCTCCTTTCCCCTGTAATCCCTTTCAGTGTTTTTTTATTCACCGTATGAATGAAACCATATAATGATTGTCCTTCTCCGATTGACTTAATGCACTCAGCATAAGATTTTAATTTTAGAAAACAAACACATAAGGTGAATTTTGAAGTCTTATGTATCTATAAATGTTTAAAATTGCTTTTCAGTATGTGTCCCTCTATAATTGTTGGCAGATATTTCTCTCCATTAGTGATTCTTTCTTGGAATTATCAAATCCTATTAAATCGACAGGTATTATGAAATATGTTTAGTGCCAATGGATATAAGACTAATACATAACACCTGCTCAAATTCTTGAGCTTAAAGTACTGCCAGAGTAGTGATTGTTCAAGTGATTTGAAGTTTATAACAAATCTCTTTGAAGACTTCTCTGAGAATGCACAAAAAAGATCATTCTGTACCTTTTGATTCCTTTCACCAATTTTGCCCAGCCCCACACTCCCTATCTCTGGCAACCATCAATCTGTTCTCTGTATTGATGGGCTTGTTTTGCTTTATCTTAGATTCCACATACAATTGAGATCATATGGTATTTCTTTCTCTGTCTGACTTATTTCATTTAGCATAATGCCCTCAAGATCCACCCATATTTTTGCAGATGGTAAGATATTATTCTTTTTTATGGCTGAATAATATTCATATATATCCACAATTTCTTTCATTTATTCATCCATCATTGGACACTTAAATTGTTTCCATATCTTAGCTGTTAATAATGCTCTAAGATTTGAACATGGGCATGCATATATCTTTTTGAGTTCATGGATTTTTTTTTGTGAAATTTTATGTATTAATGAAGATTTGACCCATCTGAATCTATTTATTATGAGTATCAGTATATTTGGAATTACTTCTGTTGTGTCATTTTTGTTTTTATTTACCATTCTTTGCTTCTTTTTTGAGTGTTTCAATGAAGTGACTTATTCATCATTTTCTTTTTATCAGTTTTTTAAAAAGTTGACTTAGAGCTGACACACAGTGTTACATTAGTTTCAGGTGTATAACAAAGTGATTCAACAAGTTTATATGTTATGCTATGCTAACCCCAAGCGTAGCTACCATCGGTCACCATACAATGAATGCTATTACAATACCATTGACTATATTCCCTGTGCTGTGCCTTTTATTCCTGTGACTTATTCATTCCACAACTGGAAGCCTGTATCTTCCCCCTTCACCCATTTTGCCCACCTCCTACCCACCTCCTCTCTGGCAACCACCAGTTTCTCTATTTATGGGTCTCTTTCTTCTTTTGTATGTTTACTCATTTGTTTTTTAGATTTCATATATAAGTGAAATCATATAGTATTTTGCCTTTCTCTGTCAGACTCATTATTTCACTTAACATAATACCATCTAGGCCCATCCATATTGTTGCAAATGACAATCTCTCATTCTTTTTTATGACTGAGTAATGTTCCATTATGTATGTGGATGTATGTGTGTGTGTATTACATCCTTTTTATCCATTCATCTGTCGATGGACATTTGCCTTGTTTCAATACCTTGGCTATTGTAAATAATGCTACAATAAACATAAGGGTGTATAAAGCTTTTTGGATTAGTGTCTTCATCTTCTTTGGGTAAATGCCCAGCCATATAATTACCAGGTTGCATGGTATTTCTATTTTTATTTTTTTGAGGATACTCCTTACTGTCTTCCATAGTGACTACATCAGTTTACATCCTCATCAACAGTACACCAGGGTTCTTTCTTTTGTACATCCTTGCCAACATTTGTCTTTTTGGTAATAGCCATTCTAACAAGAGTGAGGTGATATGTACAACATGATGACTATAGTTAATACTGTACTTGAAAGTTACTAAGAATGTCTTAAAAGTTCTCATTAGAAGAAAAATTCTGTAACTAGGTGTGGTGATAGATATTAACTAGACTTACCGTGGTGATTATTTCTCAATATATGTAAACATTGCATCATTATGTTATACAACCAAAACTAATATGTTTTACGTCAATTATACCTTAATTTAAAAAATAAACCCTGTATGCCTAGGTGGCTCGGTAGTTGAGTATTTGTCTTTGGCTCAGGGCATGATCCTGAGGTCCCACATCAGGGTCCCCTCAGGGAGCCTGCTTCTCCCTCTGCCTATGTCTCTGCCTCTCTCTGTGTCTCTCACGAGTAAATAAATAAAATCTTTAAAAAAACCCCACTGTTACAGAAATAACACTTTGTTCCTTGCATCAATACAACCCACTTTTTCTTTAAAAAAAAAAAAGATTTTATTTATTGGCAGTGGCAATAAGTACAATTTTTTGCTCCGTGTCAGATGCTCAACCACTGAGCCACCCAGGTGCCCCAACCCTGTTTATTGTAGTTAACACACAGGAGTTGCATACATTATTATTCATGGATAAAGCAGGCAATGGTCCACAGAGTCTGGTTGGATTGGCCTAGAGAAAAGGATCCCTGTGAGGGGGCATGTTCCAGTGCTAGACAATGTTTTGCTAGAAGTACTTTTGTGGAAGTATTAGTTTGTGCCCTAGCCTGGGGGCCACAACCGGTTGTGAGGTTATTGCAAATACTGTTTGCATAGTTACTATTATATGAGAGTTGGATAAATATTTTTAGATTAGCAAGGGTCTTCATACTGAAAAAAGGTTAGGACTCCACAGAGATTTATGTAAAATTGGAACATTATTAATTTAGAGCAATACACCTAAAGTCCTTCTCTCTCTGTAGCTGACTTGTTATAGGAATCTGAACAAGAACAAGAATTCGTTGGATAATCCAATTAACCAGTGATTTCCAACTATGATGCCTGATTCAACAATACTTGCCCTCTTCTAAGGACACTGCTAGAGATATTCTTTAGCTCCTTTGTTACAATTATCTTGCAGATTATAACTTTGAAAAGCCAATGTTGGCCTGGGGAGAATCTTCAAAAGATGATTCCTAGCAAGGGAAAATATATTTTGTAAAATATTTGTAAAAATACTACAAGAGATTTGTATTGATAATATTGGCAGATGTCATTCTATTTTTTGGGGGAATAACTTTTCTTAAAATATCCAGGCTATGTTGATTACGTTTTGCACTCTCCTGAAAATCTTCAATCTCTTGCACTGCGACATTTTCTTGATATGTTACACACATAGAAAAATATATAAATGTAAGTGTATAGCTCAGTGGGTTTTCACAAACTGAACACACTCACGGAAATAATCTTTAACTGTTAAAGATAAACACTATTGTGACTTCTGCAGTCTAGAATAGCTTTGTTGAAGCAAGGATAGTTTGCATTATCAGAATTTTGTTTCCAGACAGTTGTGCCGATTTCGACCTTGCTGTTGCCCCATACCCTGTATGTAGCCAGGACACTGCCTGAGGATGGTCCAAAGTGTGTATGTCCTCTAGGCAATCAGGATATAAGTAGAAGAATGGAGTATGGCAGGAGTAGGCATCATGGGAAGAGGGCTTAGACAAAGTGAGATGGGCAAAGGCCAACCAAAGAAAAAGTTTCCCTGTTTACATACTTCTACTTAGGAAACTCTGGGGAGCAGAGTTCTCATTTCTTTTTGCAATTTTCCTCTTGAGACCTCTGTATGGTTCTTACTGTTGACTTTGCCATATGTGGTTGTAGAGGAAGATCAAGTGTTGGTTTCGGTACAAAATAACTTGGTGAGTATTAAAGACATAAATACTAAGATTTATAAGAACATTGTGTGTACATGAGTATTTTTATTTTAGTGCATTTCCAGGGAATGTCTCTTTCAGGGCTGAATAGGACCCATATTTTTAATTCATCAACAGAGCATTAGTCACTAACAAGAGGTACAAAGATCAGTCAAAGCATAGGATTATATCTTAATGAGAAGGTGGAGGGTTAGAAGAAACCGATGGCCTCAGGTGTGGATTCCTACTGGCCAGAAGAACTGCTGAGAAAAACCACTCATATTTTACAGGAACACCCACCAGCTCTCACTTGCCAAGGGCTGAGGTAATTCTTTAATGTATTTTTCTTTCTCTCTTTGAGAAACATAGGCCTAGAAAGCCTCTTACTAGAGAATGGAGTAGTCAGTAGCAGTATGACATCTAATTTAAGCCTAGGCTGAGTGCAGCACCTTCTTTTCTTACTCACAGCATAATTCTTGGAAGGTCCACTTCATAGAAGAGCATGACTCCAGGAAACTTAATAGCCCTGAATGCTTCCTCTCTTTTATTTGAGGCAGACCCCACCCTCCTGAATGCAACAATGGTTTCATGCACTTAGAACATGTGACTTATTAAAACAACTTATGGGAGTTGTTTCTTCTATCAGGTCCACATTTACATGGTCTCTTGTATGCTTCCCAGCAGAGCTAGGGCTTTAGACTAGAGCCAGGGGAGATGGAGAGGTACACAAAGCTGGAGACCCACTGCACTGCTCAGTTCCTCCACATGTGCAGGAAAATGGCTATACCTGCCAGCTGGAAGTAGGTTTGCATATCCTGTCTTGATATTCCCTAGGCTGGGAATAGAAGACGCTTTAAGTGCTAGGTCTGGATTTTCCTTTCAGGTTCATTCTGAGCCCTTCAAATCACACTGAGACTCACATAAGAAGAATGTTCTGGAATGCATCCATATTTATGTCTTGCTATATGTCATGTTTTCTATTCTTGAGTCTCAGTTCTCTTTGCTTTCTCAATTTTGATCTCTTTTTTCCCCCTATTTTTGTCCCTATTCAAATTTCTCTAACTGTACTAATGGCTAGTACATTTTTTTTTTGCTTCTGATTTTATTCATCTAGCAGTCAATTTAGCTCCCACTTCATGAAGTTGGATCTACCAAGGCAAAACTTCGGTGGATGAATCCCAGTTTCTTCTATATCCTAGTTTTTCCCAAGGATAGTTAAAGCTGTGGTTTAGCACTGGGCTCTCTCCCTTCTCCACGCTTCCTCATCTCTTTCTTTATCCACCAGTGCCAATTTATTAATTTAAAATGAGAAATACAAATGTCAAGTTATTATTTATTTTGTTAGCCTGTTTTTTTCCCTTATACATAAAAGAAAACTTGCTTAGTGAACATGGGAAAAGACATATGGTAGTAAATTATTATTAGATTGTTTAAGCCTACATCTCTGAATAGGAAAGTACTTTCTACCTGGGTCATATGCTTGAGCTTAGAAATCCTTCTGCCATGTTGGATGGTACTGGTGCTATGTATGTTCTATGGAGCTCAAGGACCCTTCTTTTTCATGTACAAATGTAAGCAGCTTATACAGCTAAAACTGGTTTTCTTCCACCTTCTCCAAGTCTCCTTATTTCTCTGCTTTCTTTTTCTGCTGCTTTAATGATGCATTTCTGCACTTCTCTCCTTTTCCCTCATCTTTCTATATCTTATTTCTTTTCTGGAAACACTCTTGCTGCACATCATATGTCTTTCTGTATACTCTTAGCACTGTACTTCCATCTCTGTCTTCCTGTCCTTGGTTTTCTTTTTTTCCTCTAGTGAAGGGACAATTTACCACAGTAAACAAGATCATCATTGGTGTCTAAAGACAGATATCCTGCAGAATCTGTGTTTATTTAGCATTTCCTAGGAATAGGGAAGTGCAATCACCATTACTTCTTAATTTCCCTAGCTTACTGATATGGTAGAGACTAAGGTCCAGCAAAGCTTTTGGACAACCTTACTTGTTTGACAGCCATGGTAGTAGCCCATAAGAATGCCAGCTTGGAACTTATAAGGAATTATTATTTGTATTGAGTTTTATACAATAACATCTGTCTTTTAAAAATCTTATCTGCTTATCTTACCAAGGGTGGGAGTAGAGGGCGGGGGAAGCATATTTTAGGATCTGTTCTTAATTAATCTCTTCAGGACTTGTTCTCAGCAGCATTTTTTTCCGTGTGTGTGTGTGTGTGTGTGTGTATGTGTGTGTGTGTGTGCTGTCTGAGTAACTGAGGAAGTAAGTAAATGGGGGAGATCTCATGATGGGAAAGTGAATCCATGAAGAATTAAAGATGGATAATGATATTATTTTGTTTAGATTTTAGTTGGTTAATTTACTAAAATGAAGGCACTATAAATGAATGAAACTAGAATGAAAAATTGGCAAGGTAAAGTATTTTTAAAGAAATCATTATTTTTTGTTTTTTAACAATGTGAATTAACTCCAATTAGCTGTTTACGATATGTTGCCAAGTAGAACTCCTACCTCAAATCTTTTAATGAACAACAAAGGTTCATTTGTAAGTAATCATTTATTCCCCCAAGGATATTGTGAAAGTGTGTTTTTGGTTTATTTATCATTCCCCCTGCAACCTGGCTTATATTGATTTTCTCAGATCCTTGCAACTCGAAGTATGTTGTGCCCTCCTAGCATAAGCATCAACAGAGAACTTGCTAGAACTGCAGAATCTCAGGTTCCCATCCAAAGCTACTGCATCAGAACCCTCATTTAACATCTCCAAGTGATTCCTATGAACATTGAAGTTTGAAAACCACTGACCTAGAAGATCTTTCACCCCAAATTATCAAAAAAGGTAAGCTTTAGTCTATTCTTCATGAAATTATCTCAGATTCTGAACTAGTAGAGAACTAATCAGCTTTTATTAAATTTCATTCATAATGTAGATTAAATTTCACTGTTTTGATTTTATTATCTACTAACTTATTTCATAGACTTGAGTTCTCTACTTCAGAGAAAAATATCTATTAAAAATTGGAATCATACACCAATCCTATTTCAATCTCCTCAGCATAGCTGGGCTGTGTCCATAAGATTCTATTTCAGGGAGGTTTTGACATTGTGACATTTCCTTTTCCCTGGAGTATTGTATTCTTTCCTTTAATTGTGTGTTGGATAATTTCCTCTAGTCTCAGTAGAAACTATGTATAATGTTTTTATTTCCTGAATTAAGAATTCCCAATAGATTTAGAGAAGTCTTTTTTTATATATGTTCAACTGGCAATATTTGGAACCTATTTGATGAGGTTAAGATACTTTATGTATTGCAAAAACACATTCAAAGACAAGTTTCATCTTTTGGTTCAAATAGGAGTGAATTTGTAAAGCACCAAGAATCTGCTTCTCATGATATACACCTTATGTCTCTTACATCCACTTTACCTTTTATCTTTGTACTTCAAACAATAGCTTTAAGTGGTTTGAACATGTATAAGCCAAAAATTATAAGGCAAAATAAAAATAGTACAAGTCACATTTGCCTGACATCTTTTTAAAAGGAAAATGTATTGATCAATCTGAGAATCCATATTTTCTCTTTAAAGATGCATAATATTGTAACTATCTGGATGGCATCCTTAATCCTACTTGTATATAAATAGTTCTTGCCGTAAAATGATATAAAAAGAAACTTCTTGGATATTAATTTATTTGCATATGAATCTCAAATTATTGTAAAACTGGAATATAAACTCTCTGAAGGTCAACATATTTGTCTTTTTTTCATTGTTGTGCCCTCCACCACCTGAGGCCATGCCACATACACAGTGTATGATAAACACGTGCTGACAGAATGAATAAAAAATGAAATTACAAATGTAAGTACTCTTCCAAATTAAACAGTTGAGATTCATTTCTTATTGGTTTCATTTTGCTAAAAGTGTCTTTAGGTAATAAGATCCTCCCTGGACACAAGATCTTATCTAAACAATTAATAACAGAAGCCAAAGATAATTGTGATTCTTGAAGGTATTATGGAGGAATGGCCACAACAATATGCCTAATTTACTTATTACTCTTCTATTTCATGGGTTTTGTCTATAATGATGTCACAGCTGAAATGCTTTTCTTTTGAAGTCCTGCTTCTTCCTGTTCCTTGATCTAACCCCATCACATAGATTTCTGGTAACAAAAATATTCAGAGGTATTTCCCACCTATCAGTTTCCTGGCCCTAAGGTAGATGGAGCCTATTTTCCCTTTCAATGTTGAGTCTGATGCCTATCTATTTGGTCGGCTGATAGTATGACTCTTCAGTAGATTTATCTAATAGACTCATTACTCCTTTTCCTTCTGGAAGAACATACTCTCTGCAGATGGTGATGAAGGTGATGTAGTATTGGCAATCTGAAGATGCATGGACACATTTTTTTATAAGCTAAGGATCTACTGGTTATAGTTGTTGCTTGCTAAAAACAGAGGCTGCTAAATTAAAACTGCAATGAGATATCACTCTACACTGGTCAGAATGGCAAAAAAACAAAACAAAACAAAACAAAACACAAGAAACAAGAAGCATTGTTGAGGATATAGAGAGAAAGGAACCCTTGTGCATTATTGCTGGGAATACAAACTGGTGCAGCCACTGTGGAAAACGGTATGGAAGTCCCTCAAAAAATTAAAAATAGAATTACCATATGATCCAGTAATCCCATTACTGGATATTTAAAGAAAATGAAAATACTAACTCAAAAAGATATATGCATTCCTACATTTATTGCAGCATTATTTATAATAGTCAAGATGGGAAAGCATCCCAAGTGTCTATTGATAAATGAATAAAGAAGATATGATACACACACTACACACACACATATACACACACTAGAATACTACTCAGCCATAAATAATGAAATCTTGACATTTACAACACATGGATGGATCTAGAGAGTATAATGCTAAGTGAAGCCAGTAAGAAAAAGACAGATACCATATGATTTCACTCATGTGTGGATTTTAAAAAACAAAACAAAGAAAAAAGAGATTAACAAAGAAATAGACTCAAAACAGAAAACAAACTAGTGGTTGCCAGAAGGGAGGTGAGTAAGGGGAAAGCTGAAGTAGATAAAGCTGTTTAGGAGTACAGTAATCTTGATGAACACTCAAAAATGTATAAAATTGTTGAATCTTTATATTGTACACCTGAAACTAATATAACACTCTGTTAATTATACTTTAATAAAAGAAAAAAGTAAGCATCTAATATCATTATTATTTTGCAAATAAACAAAAGTTAAATAGTCCATGGCTTGTGGCTATAGTACATCAGCGGTGGATCAAGTATTACAATTCAAGCATTTTTGTTCATTGTAGAGGCAGACTCCTATGAAAACAGCAAGAGCGTCAGAGCACAGAATGAGTTGAGACATAATTCAGGCAAACATTGCTTTCAGAGCCAGGCCTAGAAATAATAGGGTGCAATCAAAAGAAAGAACCACACTGGCTATTTTAATAGTGAGAATTTAACATATAGAATTGTTAATTACTGAAGAACTGAAAAGGGCTAAAAGGGAACCCAAAGGTATCTCCCAGGAAAATAACTGCAGGGAGCAGCTCTCATCCCTGGAACTGGGAGTGACTGAGAGAATAGCGGAGCAGGGTGGAGTTATTAAAACTCCAAAGCTTGGTGGAGGGGGCTGATGGGGCTTAAACTCAGACCTCTGAGAAGGGGAAGGGCTGCTGCCTGACTGGTGCTGGTGTTCCAGTGGATGGTCGAGGAGGGACCCCATGGACCTGGGACCCAGATTCCTGAGGAGAGGGTACTGGCTGTGGCTGGCCGGTGTCTCTGAGAGGGTACAATAAAGTTGGGAAAAACTGCAAACTGGACTTGACAGCTGTTTTGATATTAAACACCACGGCCAGGGTAAAGATGAGGCACTTCTGATTGGTGCTGTTAGGAACAGAAAGCCCACAGAAAGTGAACGGGAAGAAACAGTCACTTTCCCCCTCTGGCCCCATAGTCCACCTCTGGCAGTCCTATTCAGAGTCTAACGGAGTCAGCCAGCAGGGCTGGAGCGCAGTTTGTGGAGCTCTGATCTCAGCAACACAGAGCAGAGGCTGGATTTGAAGCTGAGTGACCATAGGATAATATCTTGATGCATATGTGCTATATGGTGGTGGTTGCGGGGGGGAGGACAACGCAGAATCAGTGTTCCATGAGATCTGTCTGTCCTCGGGCAAGTGGGATCAAGGTGCTGCCTCACAGACAGAGCCGCTAGGCGACTACCCAGGGCAACTACCTCGTCAGGGAAGCATGAACCATGGCAGTTACAGGATTCAGAAGAAGTCTTAAAGGCATGTCATTTGAACTTTATGTTCTGGCTGCCAGCTTTATGAGTGCCAGAGCCTGCTAAGTGTTAGGCTGAAGATGTTGTAATTATTGTTGTTCCTGTAAAAAATGACCCAGAAATTAAGGGGGGTTTGAGGCTTTGAGGGTCAGCCAAATTTGTGAACCATGTGCTATGAGAATCCTGTGTCCCAAGTAATCTATTTTTCAATTCAATTTAATTCTATTTAAGATTTTAGATATTTACTAGAATACTCGGCATGATGCTTGGTGCAGGAGATATAAATATTTTTGTCTCATGATTCAATAGAAGAGACCAAGACATACATATATAATTTAACCTGGCAAGTGTTAGATTATGAATACTTAGATATTTAGAAGGGAGGTAATTGATTCTACCTGGCTGTCTCTGGGGAGAAAACATGGGAAAACCTTAATAGAACAAATGAAAATGTGCATCTAAAGTGCCTAGATTAAGTTGATTCTTGGAAGGTGAATAGGATTTTAACACAGAGCCTAATGCTTGAAAGGACATGATATGTTTGGTCGTGATGAATAGTTTATATGACTAGAAAATTAGTGGAACTGGAGGAAAGGCTAGAGATGAGAAAGAACAAGAAACTGAGAACCACAGTGTAAAGAGTTTCAAATCCAACATTAATTGAACTTCCATGAGAATCTAAGCACATGGCTATGTTTTGATGGTACAAAAATGAATAAAAGTCAGTATCTATTTTTGGGATGTTCTCAGTTATATGTATGAGTCAGATATGAAGTAGTGTAGGGAAGAGTTGTAGGTACAGAGAACTACACAGACAAAAACAGAGGCCTGATGATGTCTGTAATTTCAGGAAACCATACTAGCCCAGCACTGCTGGATGTGTGATAAGGATGGGTGGAGATAAATCTTAAAAAGAAGATTGAGAGGAGATTGGAAGCTCATTGTGTATTGTAATTAGAGGTTTGGATTTTATGCTATTATTAACAAGCAGGTGTAAGATTTTTAAAGTGAAGATTAATATGGTTTTTTATCTGATTTATAACATAATTTTGGTGGCAGTACATGAATTATAACTTGACAGAAGGTGGGAAGAGAGATTGGAGACCAAAAGGCCAGGTAAAGAATATTAAAGTGGTCCAGGCAACAGGTTTTCTGATCTAAGGAAGGTAGGTTTTGTCATAAATAATACAGTATTTTATGGGGCTTGGGAAGACAAGGGAAAGATAATTTTCCTTTGCTTGTATTTTTTGGTGAGAGGAAGAAGGCAACCTTAAGTTTGAGGTATCTGGGTTGTCCAAGTGAAGCAGTGAGGTGGATGGTTGAAAATATGCAACCAGAGTATAGATTAGTCTAGATTAGAAATGTCTACCTGGTGCCAGCAGCTTGCAGGGGATAGATGAAGCCCAGTAAACAGCCAGAGATGAACTCACTCTTGGGGAAAATCAATAATTTGGTGTTGAACAAAAGAAAGGTACAGGACACTAGAAAAACCAGAGGAAATCAGAAGGGATTTTAGAGGTTCAGATTCTCTCTATATTTTAGAGAGAAGATAATTTTAAGGGGAATATATTGGTCAACAGTGTGAACCACTGCAAAGTCAAGGAGAATAAAGAACTGAGAAGAAACACTTCTAGACTAAGTTCCATGGGGCAGGAACCACATATGTGTCTGACATACATTAGGCGCTCAGTCAGTATTTGTGGAATGAATGGATGGATGTACCTTCTCAATTTACCTTAAGGGACACATGTGCTTCTTTTCTCTGGTTTACTCTTGCCTATACACAGGACCATTTACATTTCAATGCATAATCCATATTAGATGTGAATATTTCTCTGGTTTTCAAAACCTGGAGTCAAAATTAATCTAAAAGGAACATGATCATATTTTTCTAGTTAAGGCACTATTCTGCAAGAAAAGGTTTTCTCCCTCATCATTTTCAAATAAACGAAATATTATGCATTAAACAATGGAAGATGAAATAGCACACATTTAATTTCCTATGTCATCAGAAGTATGTTCCTTTTGACCTTTACAAGTTAAATTCAAAAGTTAATTCAATTTTCCCACTAAAGTCTATTAAGGCTCTGAGGCAAGGGTTTCGGCTGGATTCAGAAAGATTTTAATGAGTTGGAAGTCAGTCAAAAACCATTTACTACTTATTTTAAAAAATGCTCCTGAGTTATCATGACTTTCTCCCCAACATTTTCATAGTTTATCCTCTAACAAAATTAAGTCCTATTAGCTGTATTAATTTGAAAGTGGCAAATTTCTTTCAAGGGCCTAAATAACTTACAAGCATTTAAAAATATATATCACTTGAAAGGAATTTGACAAGTTTTTTTTTTTTTTTTTTAGTAAAAGATCTTCAAAACTGCTATAAATCTAAATATGATTTTTAAATCTCTGCTAATTTGCACTCTTCTAATTTTCAATGTGATATCCATGTTCAACAGTACGGTGTTTCTTGTGTTCTCTTTAAAGGAGAGGCTTATGCAGGTAATTAGCAGACTATGGAATTCTAATTGATTAATATAAACTAATTCAGAGAAAATTCTGTTTTTGAATATTACATATACACACACAGTACTAATTACAGATGAATATGAAATGGAGACGCTGTTGTTTAGTTAGTGGTTTGAGCTACTGTCTTGGGTTAATTTCTCCAGAACCAGGCTCAGAGAGGATTTGTAGCCAACTGATTTTTTTAAGGTGGTACTTTTTGGGAGAATCTGGCAAGGGAGTGGGAAGCTGAGCAAGCCATGCAAACGTAGGATTTCAAAGTGATGTCGTTCTTGGCCTCAGTTTGAGCCCAAGACGCTTGCTCTGGAGTATTAGGTACACCTCCTGAGTTTCTTACCATCAGCAAAACCCAGACTGTCTTGTTCACTATCAGCTAGTCATTCGCTAAGGGCCGTGGAGAGTGAGTGAAAAGAGGAATATGTTTCTGGAACTTCCTTCTAATTATATAGATAAAGCAGGCCTCTGAGGAGAGTTTGACCTTGGCCATGAGACTCCAAAGAAGTAGGTGTACAGTGTGAGGGTGGGGTGATAGAAATAGTAGAAGGGATCTGAAGAGATCTGAGTGGAGCAATATATGTGTGTATATATATATATGTTCTATATTGTCAAAACCTAATTTCCCTGAAAATATAACAATTTACAAATTTGTCTAATTTGTCTAATTTCAGTTGCTGTTCCAAAAGCCCACACAAACAAGGTTTTATGTAACTAGTTATAGTATATTTGTTACTTGGTTGCAAAGTTAAAAATGTCCTCTTTTCTCTATAGACAAAACCAGGTAAGAAATGCATTTAGAGACACACTAAGTGGCTAGAAGGAAATGTTCTTTAGTGCTCCATTTTTATTTAGAGAGGTTCCCTTCCAATCCTAGCACAAACTATTCCACATAATGTGTTTCGGTAGTAGAAATAGGTATGTGATTCACCAAATAACTTCCATATCACATTGACAAGTGCCTATTTTTCTCATTCAAGAGTTTTTCCAGATACACTCAAAGTTTGTTTTGCTTGTGTTATGGGCAGTTCCTTTTCTTTCTTTCTTTCTTTCTTTCTTTCTTTCTTTCTTTCTTTCTTTCTTTCTTTCTTTCTTTCTTTCTTTCTTTCCTTTCTTTCTTCTTTCTTTCTTCTTTCTTTTAAATCTCTGCCTTGCTATTTGTTGGTACAGGGAAAAACAAACCATGTAAATGCATATGGTGACATTCTGTCTCAAAAGGTGACATTCTGTCTCAAAAGTACTTCATAGAAATATCTAAGTCATTAGTTTCTTTTTATTAAATGGGTGTGAAGCTAGTTAATGCAAAAGTCACTTCATTATTTGGAGTAACTGCTTGAAAGATTAAGAGAAGTTGTTTAAAAGATGTGTTAGCTTTGTTTTTTTGAAAAGAGTGATATCTGAGCTCCATTTTCTCTATGAAAAGAAATTCAAATTTTGATACAAGAAAATGTCTTGACAGAGATCTTACAATAAAAGCTAATATTTATTGCTATTATTTACAGCCAATATGTTGCTCCAGCTGAGGGCACTTGGTTTTAAATATTTCACTTCTACATTGATAAACTACAGTCAACAGGGAGACCGTAGCGGGGATTGACACTTCCATCACAGAAAGGCATGGTCATCTTCTCCTGCCTTTCATTAAAACACAACAAACCTAAAATCAGGACTGATTTACCTTTCAGGTCAATTGCACAATCTATCTGGCATTCTTCACTTCCCTCACCCTCCCTCCTTCTTATACTTATCCAGTGTGAGGAGAAATAAAGGAAAGGAGGTCAAATGGTTTCACATCTGGAAACATGACCTTATCTTAGCTTTCTAAGATGATTTTTGTTTGTTTGTTCTATGAAGGTAGTTCAATCACTTACTTGCAGCAATAAAGTTATCTTTTTGTTTGTGTTGACTATAATTATATTCCCTTGCCCTCAAATGTTAGCAAAAATGACTTTAAAAAGCACCCAAACCCATACCCTTCTTATTGCCAAAAATGTAGTAGGTACACAAAGTAAGATATGTAAGGGTAGAGCAGATTGGAGACAATTGTAAAGAAGCAGAGGAAGTAGAGGGAAAATGCTTCCAGATATTTGATATGGGTGGTTTACTACACCTGGACAATTCACTTAACTTCAAACTTCTTGTCATTTAAGGTGAAAGAAAACATATATTGGTTTCTTGACTCATTTGTCATCAATGATCAGATCATTTTGACACAGAGAAATGGTCCACAAGCTGGAAGGAAGTTGGCCCAGTTTATCCCCGTCAATCTGTCTTTCTTTCCAAATTCTAGACAGATATCACAAATTTTAGAGGAAGTCTTTCATGTGAAATAAATATCATCTAAATGGTGAAAAACAAGATCCAGAAGTCATGTGGCTGCTAAAGAATGTGTGGGATAATAGAAATGGACTTAGATATCACCCCCACCCAGATCTTGGACCACTGTATTTATCAACATTTCACTTTCACAGTGGAGTGAAAATTATGTTAGGAACGACAGTGGCTACTCTGTACTCTGAAACTATGGGTGGAAGGACTATGATGGCAGAGTGGTGGGAAGCCAGGCTGAGGTTACTATCCCTTTCCTCCTCTGTTCTGTCTCACTTTTTGTTCCTTTTGATCTAAGCATCTTATGTTTCATTTCCTTGTGGTGAGTTTTATAATATCTGCTTCTGTGGTCAAATTATAGTTTGACAGAAGACCATCATTGTCCTTCTTTAATATCTGTTTTCATCCCTATAAAGCAAAGAGGCTAGTCCTTGTCTTCTTGCTCCCTCATAAGAGTTTAAGAAGGAAGGAGAAAGAGTGCACAGAATGTTTTAGATATCCAGGGAAAAGGCGCTGCATACCAAAGGTTATCTACCTATCTCATGGGGCTCTTATGAACTGAGATAGTATGTGAAATATTTTGAGTTCCATGAAACATATGGATTTGAGCCCTTATGATTAATGTTCTGTGAAGTTATAGCAACATTTTACTTAATATGTTTATTCACTACTTTCATTCATTCTATGGCAGATTCCACATGGGTAGTGATTCAATAGTGGAAAAATGAGACTGTGTTTCAAAAATATTCCAAAGGAAATATACAGTTGTCCAATAAATATTGTATCCCTTGTCTGCACATCACCACCAGGCTGTCTACTGTGATTTATATTTTCCTTCCAATGAGGAGGTGGGTGGGAGAGGTGATAATGAAAGGAGAGAGTGAAGAAAGATCAGTGTCAGAGAGGTTTATATTCAAGTGATTCCAGGTCTCACAACACTCAGCAGGCTGAAAGTGCCTCTAAACATTAAAACCTAAAACGTCTCTTTTGGAATGACTCATCAGTGGAATGGATTTGAATTTCTCTGTTTGCTACAGAATGACAAGCTTTAAAAAAAATTTTCTGGAAATCTATTTTAAGGAACATGGGCCATACAGAACCCCCTTCATGGCCCATTCAATTCCAGAGCATCATGAAAATGTTTATTAAATGTTTAAAATTTATTGCAATTAACATATTACTTTTAGACAAGCTAACAGAAAACAACACAGACTAATTTTGTCAACAAAAATATTTTGGGGGAAGCTGAGCAGCCCACACAATTTAAGAAAGAGCTGAACCAGCAGCCTTTGAGAAAGACCAGAACATCTGCTTCTGCCATCTGAAGAGCAGGAATTCAAGGTTCTCTCTTCTTTGGGTGGACCATCACCCAATTAGTCCCTGTGCTCTGCTTAAGATACAACTTCTTCGGAGAAGGTACAGTTGGATTAGTTTGGATAAAGTACTCATCTTGGTGTTGATGATTATGAAGGGGTTCCAGGGATTGACAACCCACCAGAAACACATGGAGCAGGGGAGGTACAAATCTCCAAAGGAAAATAGATTGGCAGAAAAACCCAAGACATCTACTATCTCAAAATGATATTCTATGCTATAGTTAAGTTGATTTCTTAAAGTATGTAGTAAGTAAATTTTATAGTATATTGGGCAACTGACAACTTTTTTTTTTTTTTTAATTTTTATTTATTTATGATAGTCACACAGGGAGAGAGAGAGAGAGGCAGAGACACAGGCAGAGGGAGAAGCAGGCTCCATGCACCGGGAGCCCGACGTGGGATTCCATCCCGGGTCTCCAGGATCGCGCCCTGGGCCAAAGGCAGGCACCAAACCGCTGCGCCACCCAGGGATCCCGCAACTGACAACTTTTATGCTCTGGTTATACATATTGCTTAAAACTTATATAAAGGATGCAATGAGGTGAAGTGGTCTATATATCTGGGTTTGCCTTGGAATGGCCATTAATTAGCTGTAAGACATGGGCAGGAACCTTAATCTCTCAGGGTTTCAGTTTGCAGAGTTGAAAAATGAAGGGATTTTTAGACTTATCTTCTTTTCATTTGTCTTTTGTTATTGATATGAGATACAGAACTGAGTAACGATACAATTTACTGTATGGTACACCATCACATTCTTCTATGCAAGATGCTTCTTTTGTTTTACTTAATTTTCTAACTTTATCCTCAATCTCCATTCTTTTTACTCCATGGACAACCAATCTAATATTTTCAATATATGTTCTTATATATGTAGAATGGATATTATTTTTGTCATATGGTTGTGAATACATACTATATATATATATATATACATATATATATATTACTAGTCTCATACAATTTTTAAAAATTGTTTCCATGCAACATTTTACTTTTTAAGGACTATCCACATTGGCTCCTATATATCTAGTACATTATTTCTAATTCTTTATAGCATTCCATTATATGTACCCACTATTACTGTATTTATCTATCTTTCTAGTGATACATAAAGCAGCACCAACTTGCTTGCTTGTAGGTGTTTGTTTTTTTGTCTGTTTATAGGACTTGCAAGGGTTTCTTTGGGATATTCCTAATTTAGTAAGGTTGAAATACCTATACCATACTGCTTCAAATTACTTTAGCGTGTACCATACCTTAATATATGAGAGATTAAGTCCCTGCTCTTTTTCTTTTTTCAAAATTGGCCTACTGGCCAACTAGTGATTCACGTGGAAAGAAAAAAAAATATACCATTTTATAAAAAAATAAGTTCCAGATGAATAAGAGCATAGGAATAATTAAAAAATAAATCTTTGAAAATCTATGAGAAGTAAATGCAAACATATGCATTACTGAGATCTTCCTAGCAAAACTGGAAATCTAGAAGCTATAAAATAGGAGATAGAAATTACTGACTATATAAAAATTTAAAGCCTTTGTATTGCAAAACATTCCGTTAAAGATCAATAGGCAATAATGAAACGAGAAAACATATTTGTAACTCAAAGTATTAATTTCTGTATTATTCAGAGATGAACAAGTCAGTTAAAAATGGATATAAGATATAAATAGGTAATTCAGAAAAGGACAAATTTAAATAGCTTATTAGATGCCGAAATTTAAAAATAAATTCACATTAAAGAAACATTGAAATATAACTTTATAGTCATTGGACAGAGAGAAAAGAGTAATGTGATGCACATTAGTGGCAGGGAAGTTAAAATATATAGCATTTTGGGAAGAGAATATGGCAATATCTATGGATATTAAAAATACATATTCTTCTCTATTCAATACTTCTATTCCCAGAAATCTCTCAATTGCAGAAATGTAAGAATAAGTCTTGCCCATAAAAATTAAAGTACAAGTTTACGAATATTTGACTCACAAGGACCTTTATTACAGCATTCTATATATTTGCCAAAAATGGGAAGTAAAGATGTACTAATGAGATGAGTATAACTGAATTATGGTTCAAACACTATGTAATATTCTACAGTCCTGAGAATGAATTAGAACACATGTATGTATATGTACAGAATATATGATTATGGAGAAAAGCAAAATGTTAGCATGGCTACATGGAATTAGGGATGAAAGTAGAGAAAAGATATCCGTGAGAGAGAATGTATCTTATCTCTATAAAATTATACATATATGTTTTATATGTATGAATGAGGAAGGCAACAATAGATAGTTAGAATGTTAAATGTGATTATTATAGGGTAGTGAAATTCCATGTGATTTCATTATGTTTTTATATATTGTTATGACTTTTTAGCGAACATGTTTTATTTAGTCATTTTCATTGTGTGAAAAAATTTATAAAAATAGAAAAACAAACATATAAAACTAAAATTGATGATTATTTATGAACCTTTATTCTGTGTAGGATTAGAAAGTTTGTAAAGTGTACAAAAGAATTCTACTGGTATCTTTATTAGCATTGCATTGAATTCAAGAAAAATTCATTGCAGATTTGATATCTTTATAATGTCACATGTATTTTATATTTATTTAGTTCTGCTCATTTTTTTATCCCTAAAAGGGTTTAAACATTTTCTCTCTAAAGGTCTTTTTCATGCCATATTAGGATAATTCTTAAATATGTTGTTTTCTTGTTATTTATTAAAAGGTTTTCTTATTTTCTTATTTTATTGTGTGGCTTGTTTTGAGGGATAGAACCTTTTTCACATTTATAAGTTGATCATTATCTTGTAATTGTGCTGAATTATTAGTTCATGTGGTATTTTATTAGTTTATATTTATTTTATAATTAAAAAATTATTGTGGTAAAATATAACATAAAATTCACTATCAACCATTTTTTTTTTTTTTTTTTTACTATCAACCATTTTTAAGCGCACAGCTCAGTGTTGTTAAATATGTTCACGTTATCGTTTAATGATCACCACCATTTGAATACTTCCATCTTGTAAAATTGAAACTCTGTACTCCATGAAATAGTAACTCCCCTTCTCCCCGCTTCTCCCCCCTGGCAACCAGCATTCTATTTTCTGTCTCTATTAATTTGATTGTTCTGGGTATCTCATATAAATGGAATCATACAGTGCTCATTCTTTTGTGACTGATTTATTTACTTAGCATAGTGTCCTCGTTATCTGTGTTAACATTCCATTATATATCTCACGTTTTTTATTCATTTAAGAATAATGTTGTTATGAACATGAGTATAAAAGTCTCTTTAAGACTCTATTTTCAATTCTTTTGGGTATATACCCAGAAGTAGAATTGCTGGATCATATACTAATACTATTTTTAATTTTTTGAGACACTGCCATACTGTTTTCCATAGGAGCTGTACCATCTTACATTCCCAACAACAGTGTACAAGGGTTCTAATACCTCCACATCTTGGCCAACGTGTGTGTGTGTGTGTGTGTGTGTGTGTGTGTGTGTGTGTTTTATAATAGCCATTTTAAAGGGTGTGAGGTAGTGTCTCATTATCCTTTTGGTGATCAAGGCTCTCATCTAAGATTTGGTCACCATGTCCCCTTAAGCTCCTCTTGGTTGTGACAGTTTCTTAGGTTTTTCTTATTTTTGATGACCTTGACAGTTTTGATGATTACTGGTTATATATTACACAGAGTGCTCCTCAGTTGGGATTCATCTGATGTTTTGAAAGATTAGACTTGAGTAATGTCTTTTTGAGTGGAAGACACAAAGGTGCCATTCTTATCACATTATATCAAGGGTACATACTATCAATATAATTTATCAGTATTGATTTTATCCTTCATCACCTGGCTGGAAGTAGTGGTTTTCAAGTTTCTCCACTGTAAAGTTCCTCTTTTTCTCTTTTCCTTTCCATACCATAATCTTTGGAAGAAAGTTGTCATGCACAACCTACATTTAAGGAGTAGAGAGTTATGCTCTACTTCCTTCAGTGTGGAGTATCAACATAAATTTGGGGTTCTTCTGTGTGTAAGGCTTATCTATTGTCCCCATTTATTTCTTCAATTATTTACTTATAATAATAGAGTATCCTTGAGTGTGAACTTGAGGATATTCATGCTGTGGATTATAATCCAATATTACTTTATGTTGTTACTAAAATTGGTCTAACTTTGACTATTGTACCCTTTCAGTCAGTTCCTGTATATCTTAGACATATCTTTTCATTGAAGGTAAGGTTTCTTTTTTTTTTTTTTTAAGCATTTTCTTAACTTCCTAGTGCTATAAGATACTTCAGGCTCATCTTGTCTATTTTGTGCTATAGTCCTAGAATCAGTTATTTCTCCATGAAACTCTAGTTTCTTTTATTGGAGAATGATATAGAAACCAAAGTTTTGGTGCTAGACATTCTTATTTGTAATAAGAATTTGCACTTTCAGGGGACAGAACAAGGAAGTATATGTGTGTATACTAACCACGTACACATATATCTATAAATGTTCCATTTATATGTTATTATCTGTATCTTTTTTTTTAAATTGAGGTATAATTGACATGAAACATTATATTAGTTTTAGGTGTACAATGTAATGATTTGACATCTGTATATATTGTGAAATAATCACCACTATAAGTAGTTAACATCTGCCATCATACATAGTTACAATATTTTTTCTTGTTCTTTCTTACAATATTTTTTCTAAGATCTACTCTCTTAGCAACTTCCAAAAAAGAAAGCATCATTCTTTTTAATTGTGGTTTCATTATAATAAAGATATTATTGATAGGTTGGAAATATCTGCTAACTTTGTCAGTTGTAATACATTTACCTTTGAAATAAAGTATGCTTTCTAGTGTTATATTGCAGAAGAGCTATATAAAGTGATTAAAAGTATATTAAGAAAATATATGTAAGATAAAATAAAGATAAAATACTTTTTATTTTATTTTTTTTAATGTTTATTTATTTATGATAGTCACAGAGAGAGAAAGAGAGAGGCAGAGACATAGGCAGAGGGAGAAGCAGGCTCCATGCACCGGAAGCCCGATGTGGGATTCGATCCCGGGTCTCCAGGATCGCGCCCTGGGCCAAAGGCAGGCGCCAAACCGCTGCGCCACCCAAGGATCCCGATAAAATACTTTTTAATATTTCATATAACCATTTAGACTCTTGAATTTTAGTTTATGTACTAAAAAATGAAAAAAATGTTAACAGAGAAAGATGATGTGAGTAAAGGAATAGGGCATCACATTAGTATTTTTTTTAAATATTTAAATTAATTAACATACAGTGTATTATTGACATGAGAGGTAGAGGTCAGTGATTCATCAGTCTTATATAATATGCATTGCTCATGACATCACATACCCTCCTTAAAGTTCATCACCCAGTTACCCTGTCCCTCTACTCTCCTCCCCTCTAGCAACCTTGTTTGTTTCCCATGATTAAGAATCTCTTATGGTTTGTTTCCCTCTATGATTTTGTCTTGTTCTATTTTTTCCTCTCTTCCCTTATGACCCTCTGTTTTGTTTCTTAAATGTCTTTCTTAATTGTCTTTCTCTGATTGACTTACTTTGCTTTACATAATATCCTCTAATTCCATCCATGTTGTTGCAAATGGCAAGATTTCATTTTTCTGATGCCTGAGTAGTAGTTCACTGTATATATACATGTATATATATACACATGTATATGGTATATATATACGTGTGTGTGTGTGTGTGTGTGTGTGTGTGTATATATATATATATATATACACATACCATATCTTCATTATCCATTCATTGATGGACTTCTGGTCTCTTCCAATAGTTTGGCTATTGTGGACATTGCTGCTATAAACATTGAGGTGCAGGTGCCCCTTCAGATCACTACATTTGTATCTTTGGGGTAAATACCCAGTAGTGCAATTGCTGGGTCGTAGGGTAGCTCTATTTTCAACTCTTTTTGAGGAACCTCCATACTGTTTTCCAGAGTGGCTGCACCAGCTTGTGTTCCTTCTAACAGAGTAAGGGGTTCCCTTTCTCTGCACCCTTGCCAACATCTGTTGTTTCCTGACTTGGTCATCTGACCCATTCTGACCAATGTGAGGTGGTATCTCATTGTCGTTTTGATTTGTATTTCCCTGATGTTGAATGATGTTGAGCATTTTTTAATGTGTCTGTTGGCCATTTGTATGTCTTCTTTGGAGAAATGTCTGTTCATGTCTTACGCCCATTTTTTTGATTGGTTATTTGTTCTTTGGGTGTTGAGTTTGATAAGTCCTTTATAGACTTTGGATACTAGCCCTTTATCTGATGTGCCATTTGCAAATATCTTCTTCCATTCTGTCAGTTGCCTTATTTGTTTTGTTGACTGTTTCCTTTGCTGTACAAAAGTTTTTTCTCTTGATGAAGTCCCAATAGCTCATTTTTGCCTTTGTTTCCCTTGCCTTTGGAGACATGTCTAGCAAAGGGTTGCTGTGGCTGAGGTCAAAGAGGTTGTGTTCTGCCTGTGTTCTCCCCTCTAAGATTTTGATGGATTTCTGTCCCATTTAGGTCTTTCATCCATTTTGAGTCTATTTTTGTGTATGGTGTGAGGAAATGGTCCAGTTTCCTGGTGTGAGAAAATGGTCCATTTTCTGCATGTGGCTGTCCAATTTTCTCAACACCATTTGTTGAAGAGACTGTCTTTTCTCATTGGATATTCTTTCCCACTTTGTCAAAGAGTAGCTGACCATAGAGCTGCGGGTCCATTTCTGGGTTCTCTATTCTGTTCCATTGATCTCTGTGTCTGTTTTTGTGACAGTACTATACTGTCTTGATGATCACAGCTTTGTAATAGAGCTTGAAGTCTGGAGTTGTTATGCCACCAGCTTTGGTTTTCTTTTTCAACAATCCTTTGGCTATTTGGGGTCTTTTCTGGTTCCATACAAATTTTAGGACTATTTGTTCCAACTCTGTGAAAGAAGTTGATGGTATTTTGATAGGGATTGCATTGAATGTATAGATTGCTCCAGGTAGCATAGACATTTTAACAATATTTATTCTTCCAATCCATGAGCATGTAATGTTTTCCCATTTCTTTGTGTCTTCATTAATATCATGACTATTCTATAATCTTTTGAGTACAGATCTTTTGCCTCTTGGGTTAGGTTTATTCCTAGGTATCTTAGTTACCACCTATATCTCTATTTAGCTAAATATGAGAGCCATTGATGTCTTCAATTCTAATGCATTACCAGATGATGAATCTAGAATCCTCCCATGCTTATTTGTAGCCTCTCACTTTCACAGTGAGAAACCTGGTTCTCACCATTTGCCAGTCTTTGTCTTGCCTTGTAAACTTTAGAATTCGTTTGTATATTTTTTAGAAAATAGCTTATGAGGGGATCCCTGGGTGGCTCAGTGGTTTGGCACCTGCCTTTGGCCTGGGGCGCGATCCTGGAGTCCCCCTGGAGTCCCTGCATGGAGCCTGCTTCTCGTCTCTGCCTCTCTCTCTTTCTCTCTCTCTGTCTATCACGAATAAATAAATAAATCTTTTTAAAAAAAGAAAATAGCTTATGAGATTTTGGTGAGCATTTTATTTTATTTTATTTTATTTTATTTTATTTTATTTTATTTTATTTTTTTTTATGATAGGCACACAGTGAGAGAGAGAGGCAGAGACACAGGCAGAGGGAGAAGCAGGCTCCATGCACCGGGAGCCCGATGTGGGATTCGATCCCGGGTCTCCAGGATCGCGCCCTGGGCCAAAGGCAGGCGCCAAACCGCTGCGCCACCCAGGGATCCCCTTGGTGAGCATTTTAATTGGGATTGTACTAAATCAAGTTGTGAAGATTTGACATCTTAATAATGAGTCTTCAAATCCATGAACACAGAATATATCGTCCTTTAAAAAGTCTTATTTGATTACTTTTTATTGGCAGTTTTTTATTTTCTAGTCTTCCACATTTTCCATACATAATTCCTACACATGTTAGATTTATACCTAAGTATTTCAATTTGTTGAGTGCTATTGTAAAATAATATATTTAAAAAATCCCAAATCCCGGGTGTTCATTGATAGTATATAGGAAAACAGTTGACTTTTATGTATTAATCATGTATCCTGTGACTTTGCTATACTCTCTTATTTATTTCAGGAGATTTTTCTTCTTGGAATTTTCTATATAGACAATCACATCATCTATGAATAGAGACAGTTTTATTTCTTCCATTTACGATTAAATAATGGCTCCCCACCCCTTTATTTTGTCATTTTAGATTCCTTGTTTCTTTTTTTTTTAAGATTTTATTTATTTATTTATTTATTTATTTATTTATTTATTTATTTATTTGAGAAACAGAAAGAGAGAGGCAGAGACATCGGTAGAGGGAGAAGCAGGCTTCCCCCAGAGAACCTCCCCAACCCCAGGATCACACCCTGAGCTGAAAGCACAGTCAACCCGTGAGCCATCCAGGTATCTCTAATGCCTTGTTTCTTATTTCAGTAAGAAAGGATTCTGTTTCCCATTATCATGTATAATGTTAGCTGTAAGTGTTTTAGAGATTATCCTTATCAAATTGAGGAAATTTTCTTCTATTCTCACTTTGCCCAAAAATTTTTGTCATGGTATAGTTGTTGGATTTCTGATATGATCATATACCGGTTTTTCTTTAATCTGTTGATGTAGCAGATTACATTGATTGATTTTTAATGTGGAAATAGCCTTACATGCCAGGAATAAATACTATTTGTTTGTGGTGTGTACGGTTTTGTATATATTGTTCGGTTCAGTTTGGTAATATTTTGTTAAGGATTTTTGAATCCATATTTACAAAAGATATTGGTCTGTTGTTTGCCTTTCTTTTAATATATACATCTGTTTTTGGTAGGGTAATGCTGGTCTCATAAAATGAATTAAAAACTATTCCCTCTGCTTCTATCTTCTGGAAAAGACTGTGGAGAAATGATATCACTTCTTCCTTAAATGTTTAATTAAATTTACCAGTGGAATCACCTGGGCCAAGTATTTTATTCTTTGGAAGATTATTAAATATCAATTAAACATATTTAATGTGTATGGGGTTATTCAGGCTATTTTTCCTTTTGTGGGTTTTGGTTATTTGTGTCTTTGCAGAAATTGGTCCATTTCATGTAAATCATCAAATTGGTGGTCATGGAATAATATTAATAATAATATTCCCTATTATCCTTTCCATGATGATGGGATCAGTAATGATGATCCTTCTTTCATTTTGGGTATTGGTAATTTATATCTTCTCTCTTTTCTTCGTTAGCCTGGCCAAAGAATCAGTTTTTGAATTCATTTATTTTCTCCATTGTTTTCTTGTTTTCAATTTTATAGAATTTTGCTCCAGTTTTTGTAATTTCTTTTCTTCTGTTTGCTTTAGACTTAGATGTTCTTTCTCTATTTTCCTATGATGAAAGCTTAGGTTAATGATTTTAAATTTTTCGTTATTAAAAAATTTCTTCAATGCTATACATTTCTTTAAGCACTACCCTTATTGCATTCCACGTATTTTTTATAAAAGTTGTGTTTTCATTTTCATTTAGTTTGAAATATTTAAAACTTTCTCATGAGATGTTTGTTTTTTACCCGAGTGCTATTTTGAAGTATGCTGTTTAATTTCCATGTATTTGGGGCTCCTCCGGTTATCTTTCCTTGATTTTTAGTTTAATTCCATCGTGCACTGACAATGTATCCTATATGATTTCTATTCTTTAAATTTGTTAAAGTGTATTTTATGACCAGAATGTGGTTTATCTTGGTGAGTGTTTCACGGAAACTTGAGAGGAATGTGTAATCTGCTGATGTTGGTTGGAGTGAACTATAAATGTCAGTTAGATCAACTTGATTGATAGTGCTGTTCAAGTCAACTATATCTTTATTGATTTTCTGCCTGCTTGATCAATTATTGAAAGGGAGGTGTTGACCTCTCCAACTATAATTGTGCACTGTCTATTTTTCCTTTCAGTTCCATCAATTTTTATCTCACATATTTTGACATTTTGTGTTTAGATGCATGCATGTTTTGGATTATTATGTCTTTCTGGAGTATTAATTTTTTTATTATGTAGTTCTGTTCTCTATCTCTAATAAGTCTCCTTGTTTTGAAGTCTGCCTTGTCTGAAATTGATATAGATACTCCAGCTTTCTTTTGATTGGTTTTCCTTCTCTCTTTGCTATTAATTTACTTGTACATTTAAAGTGGGCTTTTTTGTAAACAATATAGTTGGGTCTTATTTTTTTTACCCACTCTGATAGTCTCTGTCATTTAATTGGTAACTAATAATTAGACCATGCATATTTAAAGTGATTAGTGATAATATTTAATATAAACTGTTTGTCAGACTTTTATATTTGTTGTCAGAGTTTTTCTTTTCTAGTTTTAATTGAGCATTTTATACGGTTCCATTTTATCTTCTTTCAGCTTAAATATTATACTTAAAAGTTGTATTTAGTGGTTGCCTAGCATTTATAACATACATTTTTAACTAATGTAAATCTACCTTCAAATAAAATTATTTTGTTCCACATGTAACACAAGTGTCTCAGAATATTTCTATACCTCTTGTTGTCCTGTGACATTGCAATTCACTTTTATATATGTTGTATCACTCAACATATTCATGTTATTATTACTTTAAACAGTTACTTTCAGATTAATAGGAAAAATAAAAAAATATATTATTGTTTATTTCTTCCCTGATGATCTTTATTTTTATAAATCTAGGCTTTCTTCAGCTTGAAAAAATCTTTGAACATTTCTTGCAGGACAGCTATGCTGGCAATGAAGCCCCTCAATCTTTGAAAAAATTTTTAATTCTCCTTAGCTTCTGAAGCACAAATTTACTGACTATACACTCCTAGGTTGGTGGATATATCTTTTTCAACACTTTAAATGCTTTGCTCCAACCTCTTCTTACTTGCATGATTTCAGCAAAAAGTATGTTGTAATTCTTATCCTTATTGCTCCATAAACAATGTGTTTTTTTTTTTTTCAATCTGGCTTCTTTCAAGTTTTTTTTTCTGTCTTCGTTTTTCTGTAATTGAATATGCTTTGTATAGGTATGTAATTTTTATTTTTTGGTCTTATTTTACTTTGTGTTTTCTGCACATCTTAGGTATACAGTTTGATGTCTGTCATCAATTTTAGAAAGTTCTCAACCATTAATCCTTCAAATATTTCTTATACTCTGTTCTTTTTCTCATAATGCAATTTCTATCAAACAATTCCCAAAGTTCTTGGATATATTATTTGTTTTTTAAAAAATATAGTTTTTGTATTTCAGTTTGTTGAGTTTCTATTGGTATATATTTAAGCTCACTGATTCTCACCTTAGCTGTTTCCAGTCTATTGATGGGTCCGTTAAAGGCATTCTTCATTTCTTTTATATAAAGTTTTCAACCTCCAGCATTTACTTCTGATGTTTTTCTGAGAGTTTTCATCTCTCTACTTGTATTATCCATCTGCTTTTGTACATTGTTTACTTTTTCCATTAGGGCCCTTTACATATTAAATATAGATATTTTAAATGCTCTTCAGATAATTCTAAAATCTGTGTCATATTTC
Organism: Canis lupus baileyi; assembly: GCF_048164855.1. Lineage (NCBI taxonomy): Eukaryota > Metazoa > Chordata > Mammalia > Carnivora > Canidae > Canis > Canis lupus. The sequence goes on from NC_132850.1 coordinate 48,184,843, forward strand.
AGTGTTGTTCTAAAAATTGTTTGTCTCTTTACTCTTTTTGTTTTGTTTGGTATGCCTTGTAATTTTATTTTATTTTATTTATTTTATTTTATTTTTGTTGGAAACTAGATGTATTGTAAGCAGTTACAGAAACTGGAGAAAATAGGCCTCCAGTTTAAGAATTTATGCTCATTTGGCTAAGAGTTGGGCTTTGTTTAATGTTTTCTGTATCTATAGGTGTCAGAGGCTTCAAGTCCCTTTAGTATCTTGTTGTTTTTTGTTTTTTTTTTTGGTCTCCTTTCTTTCCTTTCTTTAATTTGGGCTTACCTGAGTATTCTCCCTCAGAAAGAGTCTGTTTTTTGGGACAGTCTATTTTTATATTGGGACCAGATTGGTATGAAATTATTTTCATGGGTGTGAGAGAGTGTTTTATAATATTCCCACTAAGTTTTAGTTTTAGTCTTTTGGTAAGCCAGTGTCTTTTATTTGTGACCTTCACAGCATGTCTTCTTGTATAGCTCTGCAACCCTCTCTTTAAGTGAGACAGAAAGACTTAGAGGGGATTGGAATGAGAGAGACATTCTTCAGAGAGACATCCTTCTCCCCACAACTATTGAATAAGCTCTGGTAAAGTATTTCTTTCTAAAGAGTAGGCTTTTGTTTTAAATAGAGAAGTTCTGTGCATATTTACTAAGGATTACTCTTCTCCTCTTCCAGCTAGAGCCACGAGGGGATCTTTCTTGGGTCTTTATCTTAAGAAACTGTCAGGGTTCCTGGAGATAAAGACCATGTGGTCCTAATATTTTTTTATTCTTAAGCTAGCATACACGGAGCCTCCAGCAATTCATAAAAATCACCATGTATGTGTCTAGCTAATTTGAGGTCTCAGCAACTTCTATCCCAGGTTAGTGGATCTTGGTTTTGACTCTCTGGGTTTACCTATCTCTCTAGATTTTGAGAACAATTTGCCCTGCAAATTCAGATCTCTGATTTGTTCAAGAAAAATAATTCATTTTCTGTTTGTTCAACTTTTTGTTTTTGTGAGGACAGAACTTTGCATGTTGGAGCTGAAACAAAGTCTAGCTTATATCTTGCATTTTTATTTTATGTATTCCTTACCTCCATAACCATTCTATTATTTTCAACCTTTTCAAATTCCCCCTGCTGAGTATGCCTCCTATATTGGGTGTATTACTGGATCTTATTTTTTTAGTCAAACCTAAAAGTCTTTCTTTTGATCTATGAAAATAAACAATTTGTATTTATTATAGTTACTGCTAAAATATAAATTCCTCCATATTACTTTGTATTATTTATGTTTGCTTCTTTTTTAACTTCCTTTCTTCTATCTATTGCATTTTTTTTTTTACTTTAAGGTTATACTTTTTATTCTTAGGAGATGACTCCTACTAGGGCTCATCCCTAAATTTTTATTCATTTTTTAAGTTTCTGTATCCCATCTCTTCCTGAACTTAATGACTACTTGAATACCTATAACTACTGTTTTATCATTACCAACTGTCTATGCTCCACCCCATTCATATGGTATGTTGGTATCTCTCTAGGTTTAAGTTCAGATGGGAGAGCCATCAACCATGCTACTTGCCATCTTATCAGCTAAGGAAAATCTTTACTCTAGCATTCAGTTTATAAAAACTCTAATTTGTACCTCATGTGTCACTTGTTAGGGACAGCAACAATGAAACCAGTCTATTTGGAATTAGAATACAATTTTGAGCAGAAAGTGATCTTAGAGATCATGTAGTAAAGTAGTCCTTATTTAATAGACCATTTTTCATTTTCTTGTGGTTCTCCAGGCAGGTTGCTCCTACAATGTCCATGTTATAGAAAATGAATACAGTTAATTAAAAATCTTAGCTACTCTACATAATATATGTAATGTCACCTCCATCTCAGAATAAGCTTCCAGAAAAATTCAGAAAAAAAAGACAAATATCACTCTAATGTCCAAAAGCACAAATGATTTAGTTTAGTAACATGTTTTTCTAAGAAATAAGCATAGAACTAGGTGGATTAAGTAACTATGGTCTAGGTCATGTAGCATGTTAGAAGCAGAGCCAAGCCTGAATCCTTGGTTGTGACTCCTGTTCCTGTGCTCAGTCCCTGGAACCATAATGGCTCCTATTTAGAGTCTATTTTGTGTAGGAGTATATGAGGAAATAGCTGCATTTGAGTACATAAGAATTCCATATTACAATACAATGCTGTGTAAGAAGGAGAAAGTAATTTTCATTATAAGCCATTCCTTTCAGTTGTTCAAAGCCTTCTGAAATAATCTCTTTTAGACTTAAATTATCCATGCTTGAATAAAGCATGGTTGAAGACCAGAGGTAATTTTATTTTAAAAAATTTGGGAAGACTCTTTTTGAGATTCATTAGATTAGTAGAAATTAAAGAAGGAAAAAATAGTAAAAACTCACGAACTTTTTAGCTTTTATTTAACTCTCAGCTTGCTGAATTCGTAACTTTATTTAAGTTAAATTCTTCATTTTATCGGAATAAAATCATAAAATAGTTGAATAATTTAAAAATATTAGGCATTTAATTTTTAATGTATTAAAGTACCAGTAAACATTATTGCTCCAATTTTCTCATTTCAGCTAGTACCATTTTTTTCTTTTAAAAACATCACAAATACATACAATAACAGAACCACACAAGCAACCTTATATTTGGGTGGATCATTTGAACACTGTAAAGTCAGAAATTTTCAAATTAGAATTTTTTTCTGAAACAAAACACAAATTCAATATTTTCTATTTCCTTTTTCTCACTGAATATTTAGTTAGGCATTTTTGCTTTGATTGAGAGGAACAGAGAACTGCTCTAACAACCCAAGCAATGGAGGCTTATTGGAAGAACACATGTGGTCTGGAACCAGAAGAGGAAACTCATTGAGTACTGAACTGCTCCTTCTTGATCTTACTCATAGAGTCTTAGCTTCTTTCTGGGTGTCTGTTTTGGCTTCTTTCTTCCTTCTAACATATTCTTTTATTTAGGTAAAGCCTCTGCTCCTTCCTGACTTCAATGTGTACTAGATTATTTCAATCTCTTGACCTTGCTGTGTACATCATGACTATTCATTTCCACCTTATCCATGGGGAACAGAACATCACTGCAGTGATGTCCACTTTGATGCACCTGGTTTTAGGTAGGTGCCAGGGAGGACATGTAATACCAGCTATGGCTACCTAGGTTTTAAGAGCTGATAGAGGACATGCAGAATTTGTTATGTCTCTAGCACAAATATTTACTATGTGCGTACTTAACCAGGAATGACAAATAGATACATATACATTACCATGTCCAACTTGTCATCATAAATTACAGTTTTTGGTGACCTCACTGGAATTCTCCATAGTGTTAAAAGTGACAATATATATAGGTACAACTGTCTAAAATACTTTCCAAATGTATTTATTATGAATCTTTTAGGTGGATATTATTACAGTATTTTTATGTAATCCAGACATATGGCATGAATCTCAACACATACAGTTGCTATGCATGACGACATCTAAGGAATTTCTCCTTACAGTTTCATTGGGGTTGGGGTAGGGTAGACAATGCATGCTTTTTTCCTTTTTAAGGAAAAAGAAATTCAAAATGTCAAAGGCTTGTTCTATTTGATCAATGCATATATACAAAGATAGAAATATTTGGTAGGGCTTATCAGATGATACTTGAAGCCAAAGTTTCCTCCATTCACTGACTACTAGCAGATATTTCCCTGGGACCTCCTCCTCCTCGCTAACTATTTTCAATTGCCTAGATTTGAAGCCCTAGGAAGCAGTAGCTTGAATGCTGTACTTGTCCCTGGTGTAATTGTGACTGTGCAACTGGAACTCATGGATCATGTTGTTCCAAACAGACTGTAGGAAATTAATACAGGAGATTAAGAAGAAAAGGTCCCGCACCATCCACTTTGTGCTTTCAAAGACTTAGAGTGTCAAGAGAAGCAAGACATGTGGAGAGATACAGAAGGCCAAGCTCTTTCTGGAATAGGGGGCTTCCATCAGTGGAGCAGTGGAGATCAAGTCTCTAGTTTACCTGCTTTCTAGTTCCTATAGTCTCCTTGATTAACCAAGTGGTTCATGTAGAAACCATAATATTGTAGTTTGAGAAAAGCTCCATTGAACTGCTAATTTTGTGTTTATATGAATGAATCTGGTATTTGTAAATCTTCTTCTGCAATAGCAGTGGCTCTGACCCTTGAACATTTCTATAGCAGGAAGATTCACTGTGGTATAATGGAAAAATCCCTGGAACAGGCATTAAATGTCAGAACCTAGTTTTGTCCTGACAAGCTGTTTGACCTTGGGTCTTTGTGGGCCTGGATTCTTCATCTGAAAAATACAGGTGCTTTTTTTTTTTTTTTTTTTAAACAGTGGAACACTCATTCCATTTTCCTTCAAATGAAATTGTAAATAGAATCCTATTACATATAAGACTTAAGGCAGAGTTGGAATACTCATTAAGCTTTCTCTTCACTCCTACAGCAATCTCTGAACTGTCTCTGCAGAATTCTAGGACTGAGAAAACTTTTTTCTTTTTTTTTTTTTTTTTTTACTGAAGTTCGATTTGCCAACATATAGTATAACACCCAGTGCTCATCTCGTCAAGTGCCCTCCTCAGTGTCCGTCACCCAGTTACTCCAACCCTCTCACCCACCTCCCTTTCTGTAACCTGTTGTTTGTTTCCCAGAGTTAGGAGTCTCTCATGGTTTGTCTCCCTCTCTAATTTTTCCCACTCAGTTCCCCTTCTTTCCCTTATAGTCCCTTTCACTATCTGAGAAAAACATTTTGAAAATGATTAGATTATCAGAGTGGTTCCTGGGATCTGCTCCTAGAAATTCTGATTCAGAAGTATTGGGGACAGTGCCTAGGAATCTGAATTTAATTCTCTTCCCTTAAGTAATTCTGAGTAGACATTGATTATATATTCATTTCTGAAAGTCTCTCTAAGTTACATTAGCTTTGTGAAGCTCCAGTTTGTTCATCTGCAAATATGAAGATTAAAATATCATCCTACTTCAAAGATTCTTTTTGTGTATTTAGGGATCAGATGAGATAATGTATATAAAATTACGACTTTTAAAATGACATCTGTTGAAAGATGACTTAAATACCTGACAGACTATAGAATACTATGCTATTCTAAAAATAGTGTTACGTAAAAATGCAATCCAAATAGTATAAAAAAGAGTTCAACTCCAAAACTTCTATATTAAGATCTTCTAGAAAGAAAATTCTAATTGGGTGTTTTTCTTCTGTTAGGAAAAAGAAAGTGATAAATGTATAATCTGATTGATTAAAGTAATATAGTTTTTAAAAGAATAGGACTTACTTTTTCAAGTGTCTCTAGAACTCTATTCCCTCATCTATAAAATGAGCATATAGATGATCTCTAGGTCTGCCAACTTAAGTATAAGCTCCTAAATTTATAAACAGAACTCTAGAGGGGATAAGTTACCTTGAAACATCCACATAGTCAGGAAAAGAATGAGGCTATTGTTTGACTCATAGTCATGTTAAACTTTATTTTTGTAGCAGCTGATATTTTCTGATGATTCTATATAATTTCCTGATTTAACAGGGCTGCTATTAATTAGCCCACAGCCAGAAGGTACTCTGGGCCAGTAGTCCCTAACCAGGCTCCTCTCAGACCTATTGAGTATAATTCTGATCACTCACATTTGGAAACCATTGCACAAGAGAGCCACTTATTGAAAACAGGATTTCTCCTGATGTGTCTCAATTAATCCTAGTCAATCAAATTCAAACAGCTGTGGATGGTGAACTTTTCAATAGTTGTGCTGAATGTACTGTGTGCCTGTGCATGACCTGTTAATGGTGCATCTACTGTTTTAAATATAAATAGTTCTAGTAACTATCAACATGGGTGTTTACAAGTAAAATACAATATATCTTGCTGCAATGTATATGTAGTATGCCATTTTATGGTTATGGGGAATATTAAATAGAAGTATATGAATAAGTAGGGTCATATTCTATTCCCAAAAGAAGCAAAATGAAAACCCTTTTGGGACTTTAGTAAATATGCCTAAATTTCTGGAGCATATACTTCTTTATGCATATGGATATTTGTGTAAACTCTCTATTGGCACCACATGACAAGTGCTGAGGGCTTGGTTACTCTACCTTGACTCTAGAATTTCTTTGTAGATAAAGGGTAGGGGTGCCTGGGTGGCTCAGTCAGTTAGAATTTCTTTGTAGATAAAGGAGAAAAAGATTATAAGAAGAGTAAAATAAAAAAAATGTGGAGAAGAAAAGCTCCTGTTGAATTCACTATAAATTAGTAATATTAGTATATATTAAACATATTTATAATTATTATAAATAGCTCTCATTAAGCCCTGGTATATTGGAGAAAAACTATATAATGTAGGGCTTCTTAGATTTTTTTAAATTGTCCTTGAATATCTCCTACTTTTCTTCCTTCAGCTTGGACATCTTCCTTGCACCTGTGTTTTCTCTTATAACTGGCTTAGAGGAGGTTTTTTTTTTGGTTGTGAGACAGCTCATAACCTTAACTTTTACCTCATTATGTTCTTCTGAGCTCATTGTTTTGATTGCATCCAATGTCCAAGCTCCATTATTCTGTATCCAGTACAAATATGTACCATGGGCACTCTGAGAGTTTCTTTGGGTGTATTCAATACTAAATCATAATAAAATGTTCTTTTCATGTATTTCATATATGTTATCACAGGAATCCTAAAGGAAATACTTCAATCTGAAAGTTTGAAATACCACTTTTATAGCTGATGATCTGAGGGCTGGTTTGTGTTAGCAAAAGTGGACACCCATTCAAGCTAGCATGAATGAAGGGGTGCATCTCATGATCTTTCGCTGGAAGCCAGAAAGTCAGAAATCTCATGTCCCTTCTCCTTATTGTAGATCTAAGGTCTTCAGCTTGTCTCTCTGGTTGCCATTTCCCAGGAAAGAGAATCTGGTTGGCTCAGGTGTCATGTAATAAAGTTATTCTTCCTAGGGCAGGGGTTGGTGGGGAGCAGATAATACAAGAAACATCATGGGAACTGGGCAGAAGTGATGGTCTTTCAAGTAAATGACTATTGCTAGTTTTAAAATTTTGGTCATAATATCTATTTTATGTCTATCTTCTTCTTATAATGTGCTTTCAAGGTTAATGTATTTTAAAAACAAAGTTAATTCACTTCACTAGCAACTTTATTATGATTATCAAAATTATTATTTTTTCTTTTCTGATGGTATGCTGGTTTTGGGCCAGAGTGCTCCAGACCTCTTCCTTCTTCCCTCTGGCCTGTTACAGGGCAGCAGACCCTGCTATCCCATTGCTCACCTCCCATGATAGTTTAGTTGACTAATAAACAGCACTCATAAGAGACTTTCATGAGTGGAAGGGAGAAACGTGGTCTTCCTTCCTCAGGTATCATTTATGTCAGTGTCAGTGTCTTCTCTGGCACCTCAGGTCCCATGAGCCATTGGGGTCCAGCTTTTTCTATGCCCCAGCCTCTGGCTGTCATAACATGTCTTGTTCCCTTTGCCTTTTCAGCTTAGGGGTAGGAGCTGCTTCTTGCTATTGCAAATCACTGAGCTCCCCCTACATCCTCTTTGGTGTTTTATCTCATACCTCACCAATGTAACCAATAGGTGATTGATAGATTGCTAACAGTTTAAAGTAGTGTTTGGACAAAGTGTGATATAGCAGAAAACTTATTCTGCTTGTCTTTTTTTTTTTAATATACCTTATTTTTTAGAGCAGTTTTAGGTTTACAGAAAAATTAAGCAGAGAGTTTTTATGTATCCTGTCTACCCTCACAGTTTCCTCTATTATTGACATTTTATATTAATGTGATAAAGTTATGAGCGAATAGTGACACATTATTAACTAAAGTCCATAGCTTCCATTAGAGTTCACTCTGTGTTCCACATTTTATGTATTTTGACAAATATATACTACCGTGTATACACCATTGTAGTATCATAGAGAACTGTCTTACTGTTTTAAAAATTCATTCCCCCCCCAAAAAAAAAATTCATTCCCATGTCCCACCTATTTATCCTTCCCTCCTCCTGGCAACTCCTGGTCTTTTAGTGTCTTCATAGTTTGCCTTATCAGAGTGCCATATAGTTGGAATCATACAAACTTTTCAGATTAGCTTCTTTTACTTAATAATGTACATTTAAGTTTACTCCATATTTTTTTTGTGGCTTAAAGTCAATTTTTCAAATTGCTGAATAATATTCCCTTGTATAGATATACCACAGCTTGTCTATTCATTTACACATTGAAGGACTCCTTGGTTTCTTTCAAGTTTTGGCACTTAAGAATAAAGCTGCTGTAAACATTTGTGTGGACATACAATTTTTAATCATTTGCATAAATACCAAGGAATGCAATTGTTGGATGATATGATAAGAGTCTGTTGTTTTGAAGAAACTGTCAGACTGTCTTCCAAAGTTGCTGTGCCATTTTGCATTCTCACTAGCAATAGAGGAGAGTTCCCGTTGCTTCACATCCTCATCAGCATTTCAATGTGTTGGATTTTAGCCATTCTAATAGCATTTTCCCACTACTGATAATAACCAGTCTTTTCTGGTGGTGAAGAGATTATGTCAGTGACTATATTACAACTATCTGTAAGCATGTTTTATTAATTGTTACTATTTCTTAAGGACTTACTGTTTTGAAAAACTTGTTATACATGTGCTTCTTTTGGCTCCCATTGTTTGTCTGTCTGTCTTTTGGTCTGTTGTTCTTGTATTTCTTAATTGGCAGTAAAACCAGAATTAAGAGTGTGTGTGTGTGTGTGTGTGTGTGTGTACATACTATGTGTGCAGTGTGTATCTAAGTATCCATACACAAGGAAAGTGAATAAAAGGTTTCCTGTATTGGCTACAAGCATTATCCCTATCCATGTTTTCTTTGTTAGATACACAGACTAGTAAGTTTAAATTATTATTTACTATGGTGGCCTGTAATTTAGGAAGAAGGAACAAGATTGTGCCCTTTCATGATCATTCTGGAAAATGTTCGAGGACTTAATCTGTTTCTGCAATGTCTTTTCTGTCCATTCCCAAAGCTACAACCTCAATTCCAGCCTTCCTGTCTCAGTTGATTTATTGCAACAATCTGCTGAATGGTGTTCTTGACTGCATACTCTCATTCATTTACTCCATGGATAAAATGTCATGAAGAATCTATTGTGTGTCAATATTGTGCGGACAGGGATATACAGACAAGTGAGATATGATCTCTGCCATCAACATGTTACATTATAATATTATGTTACAGTATAATTATTTCAATATCATAGTAGAGAAAATTAGGCAGTGACATGCTCAGAACAGAGTTTTGTAGGTCAAACAATAGATAGCATACAATAATCATGTTTCTTCATGAATACTTCTAGGGTCATTAGTTTTGGGTGGGAGACTATGCTATGTACTATGGCTATAGCATGATCTCAATAAATATGTGTTGAATCTGTGAAAGGATGGATTCTCCCTCTCTGAATGTCAGCCAGGTTTTCTTATTTGCAATTTGAGGATGTATAATTCTTAGGAAAGCATAAATCTCACTATTCTTCCCACCCAAAGGCCCAGATTTACCTGAACAATAATAAAACATACTTTCTCTGTTTCTACAGAAAGCAGCAAGTCACTGTTTAGAATATCACTTGTTCTTCCCTTGAGTTTTGATTCAGGCATATATAATACTCTATAAATATCCTACAATCTTGACCTACCATTTAGCTACAGTTGTTTTCTACTCTGGCTCAGGGTAGCCTGTGTCTAGAGATTTTTGTACTGTGTAGAAGTCAGAAGTCTTCCCTGCAAAGAGAGCTCCTTCTTGGGACCTCTGTGGGAAGGAAGTGGTAAACATATGGAGTTACCACATGAAAATGGCAAAAACTGACCCACACACATGTATGATAATTCAACTGACAAAACTTCACCTTGTAGTCTCTAACAATCAAGCTGGCTTGATACATGAGTTGTTATTGGCCACTTTTTATGTGGCTAATCAGGTGCGAGGCACTATTACATGTGTTATTACCCTTGGAATAAACATGCTACTGAATTTGTCAGCAAGGAGATGGTGTGATGAGAATAGCTTTGGGGAGGTGGCTGAGTACACAGAAGTGGCCTCTGCAGAGAAGCTTGTATTTGAGTTATAAGGTAATAGGGAAACCTTGTTGTGGGAACAAAACCTAATAAAAGCAGTGCTTCAGGAAGACTTCCATGACATTGCTCCCCCCAAGCCCAGGGAGGATGACATGTGAGGTAGACCTTGGCAAAAAAGGCCTGTACTTGAGATGAGCTCAAAAGTTCTCTTTTGATCCCAGCACCTTGTTCCCTGGAGCATCTTATAACCCTTGCTGTGTCTGGCTCTTGTGTGCTCTGCCCTTCTAGTTTGGAAGTACACTCAGCTCCAAAGGGAGAGATGAGAGGGTCAGCAGCACAGATGTGGCAGTTGACCCATGAAAGGGAATAAGGTCAAGCCAAGAGAGTCAGGACTCAAACCTGGGGAGGGTGGGGCGGGGGGAGAAGAGTCAGTGGAAAAACCAGAGGGCTTTGCAGCAAGAGCGAGACATAAACAATGAATCAGGCTACGGAAATATCAGCAAAAGCAAGTTTTAGAAGGAAGGAGTGCTTTTTGGTATGAAGGGCAGTAGTGTCTGTTAAGAACCTAGGAAGTCTATACCACAATCCCAGTTAAAATGGATTACTCCTTCCTCTCTCATCACTTCATACAGCTATAACTTTTTAAAAGATCAAATATCAGCCTCATGACCTTTTTTTTAAAAAAGATTTTATTTATTTATTCATAAGACACACACACACACACACAGAGAGAGAGAGAGAGAGAGAGGCAGAGACACAGGCAGAGGGAGAAACAGGCTCCATGCAGGAAGCCTGACATGGGACTTGATCCCAGGACTCCAGGATCACACCCTGGGCTAAAGGCAGTGCTATACTGCTGAGCCACCCATGCTGCCCAGCCTCATGACTTTTTTTTTTTTTTTTACACATATCATCTCAGTCATTATAGCAAGTTTATTAGGTAGCTATCATCAACATCATCATTTATTTATTACAGATGGAAGAACACTAACTCAGAGACATTAAATGCCTTGCCCAGGTTTGCACAGCTAGGAAAGCTGGAATTACAAGTCAGGTTTGTCTGTTTCCCAAGTCTCAGGTTTTAGTATCAGCATTATTTTATGGCACTTGAGATTTTATATGTGTGTCCTCCTCCTCCTCAAAAAAAAAGTTAAATCCCCTTTCTATTGCTTTTTTCCCTACACCACCTTACACTAATAGTAGGAACACAACACAGAGTAACTGAAAGGCTGAGAGAAGTGGACTGATAAAGAACAGACTATAATAGATTAGGTGATAGAGAAGTACTTGCTACCTCTTGAAACCAGATTGCAAAGGAGTTACCGCCTTTGGTTTGGTATTCTAAGTTTGGTTTACTAGTCTCTCTCTTAGGTAGTATGTAGGCATCTTCAGATTTGCATTTCAATTTATCTGACTGGTCTAAGAATTATCTGGGAAGCCTGTGTGTCTCAACTGGTTAGGCATCCAACTCTTGGTTTCAGCTCAGGTCATGATCACAGACTTGTGAGACTGAGCCCCCATCATGCTCCACACTCAGCAAGGAGTCTGCATGACAGTCTCTCCCTCTGCCTCTCCTCCTCCTTTCTCTCTCTCTCTCTCAAAATAAATAATTTTTTTAAAAAAAGAATTATGGCCCCATGGCAATAACTGTTACAGGTAACATTCTAAATCTAGAATAATTTTTGACTCACTGTTCCTTCCCATCTCCTGAACATGCTGTCTATCCAACAGAGCTCCTATTTGCATAGTTTTCTACAGTTTTCTAAATGCTATTCAGGCTGATCTTGGCAAAAGAAGACTCAAGGAGTGTTGAGTGAAATGGAATTATTTTGCTCATTCTGAATATAATATTTGATTTGTCCCTCCTCGTCATCTGAAAGGGAGACTACCTACAGACTAAAGATAAATAGAGTGCAGAGGGCTGCAGATCCTTGAATAAATATGATATGCTAAAGGCCTGAATAGTTAACTCCACTTACAGACACTCCTGTGCAAATTAGATAGTTGGATTTTCCCCTAGGTAAGTGAATGTTGGAGGATATTTAAAATCAGGATGGTAGATGGCCTTTTTATTAAAATTTTTAAAAAGGAGTGTGTGCAATAGAAGTTTGCATTTGAATGAACCAAATGGATCATTGGATTCACACTGGCTCTCACAGATAAAGAAATTGAGATGAGCTAATTGGCCTTAAACATCACAAAATTAAGAAGGTGGGGAGTTCACCAGACTCTGTCTTGGCCTCTTCTCTGGTTACCATGGGTATCTGCCACCCGACCGCGTTGCAAATCCTCCCCTCAACTCCCCTGAAATAAAATAATGACTTTTTAAGTGTTCTCAATCTTAAGTTATAAAATTTGTTTTGGGATATTATACCAAGGTTCATTTCTTGATGCATATATAATAAAATAATTGGAGGTATACAGAACATGGTTCTAGAGCTAGTTTGATTCACTGACTTAAGAAATGTTTACTGAACTCCTGCTCTATGCCAGGTACTGTACTAGACATGCTAGACCAAAGGGGTGCAATGGCAAGGAAGACTGGGCCCTAAATAAACTCTAGTTACTTCAAGGATAGTGAAACTGGCTTCTTGTTCTGCCACTTAGGAGCTTAATACTGGGTTAGTTACCTGACCTCTTGGAGTCTCAATTGCCTCATTTATATAATGGGATAAAAATAGCTCATAGAGTTACTGTATAAAGAAAAGCATACACAAAAGTGCTAATATACAAGAGCTTACTAAATGGAGCTATTATTACCAGCTTTTACAAGCAAGGAAACCAGAGTCCAGAAAGGCTGAGCAAAATGCTGAAGGTCACACAGTAGTAGGCCATCTGATTCATCCACAGGTCCAGATTTCTGGCTTGGGGAATCTCTGAACATGCTCAAGGATGCCCCCTTCACTTAAATTTTGATGACTTTATCTTGTGTCATAGTTGCTTTCTGTAGTATATTTTATACTGCAATCTCTTGGAATGTAGAAGCAGATGATCCAATATCAAGGGCGATTTAGTAGGTGTTAAGGGGAAAAACCTCTGATGTTCCCGAATTGAATTCTTCATTTCTCATAATGAAAGAAACTTCACAGTCCATTTAATACACTCTCCCTGTTTGGTCTTTCAAATTAAGTCCTGTACTACTGGCTCTCTTAAAAGCTAGCTAGTGTTAATTTTAAAGGATGCTTGAGTATCAGATAAACATCATATGAAAGCACACTCATGGTTACAGAGCTCTCCTGTTCAAACAGTATGTTCTTTTCACACCAATGTGGTGGGTTTGCTACTGTGTAAGGGGAGGTGAAGACATAACTGGAGCTCATTCAGTAAAACTCAAATTACTTTCAGAAAGATTTAAATTTAAAGGTGAATGAAATTTGAATAAGTATGAGTATTTTCTGTTATCCTATACCAAACTTCATTTTAGAGAAAAAAAATCTGTTACCTCTTTCAGGACTCAGTTTTAGTGCACTCACTCTGGAGAAAGGTGAGGAAGAGGTCCTCATCATCGGCTCCACCTCTCTGCTCCTTCGTCCTCATCAGCCATTTCTTCCCCAGGGCTTCTCCTGCCTTGGGATCACTGGGAGCTTGTTACAAAGGTGGATTCCTAGTGTTCATCAGACCAACTGAATCTGGTCTTCTGGGGGTGGTGTGGAGTGGGTTTGAGAGAATCTACAATTTAAACAAGCTCTCCAGGTGACATTTTCCCCATAATAAAATTTGAGAACAACTGCAGGTGTGTCTGTTTATTGTTTCACTCTGGTCCTTGCTTTTAACCAGTGGTTCTCAAACCTGGTTGCATGTGAGAACCACCTGGCAAGTTCTGAAAAAATACTGATGCCAGAACCCCACCCACAGTGATCCTGAAATAACTGGTCTGGGATTGAGCTAGCCACCAGTATTTTCTCCAAGTGATCTTCATTTGAAGCCAGAGTTGAGAGCCACAACAATGCTTCTGAGATCCCCACCTGATGCTTTCACATATCCACCCTCTTTCTCTGTGTTCTGCCCCCTTTCTATTACTTTCCAATTTGCTGCTTCTCTTCCTTGCTTTGTACATCCCTAACTCCTGACAGATGGAATTCACAGACCATTTGGCATATGAAAAGGGATACTGTAAAGCACAAAAAGCAGGAAGTCACTCGGTATTTAACGTCTGTATTGCTGGCTTTTAATATCCAGGAAGGTTGTGTTCCAGTCATCGTCCTATAATTTAAATGCTGCCCTTTGCTCCTGGCTCTGTGATTCTGATTATGGAGGTGACACACCTTAAAAATCAAGCAAAAGAAAAAGAGTGATTGGTCCTATTGCTGCTGATGTTTCAATTTACTATTAGAGATGGGGGAGGATGGTGGGACACACTGAACCAAATGGTATATATTTTGTGATCTTAGGAGACTCAGGTTGAAGACTTGGGTCAGTCCATTTCCTTCATTACACAACATGGAGAGATTTATTTCATCTCTTGGATTTTTGTGACTACTGTTTCATTCATTATCTTCATTTAATAAATATTTATTGGGCACTATTGTAATGAGAATGAATGATCTATAATCATATGTAACACTGTGGGTGAATCTTACTAATATAATGTTGAACAAAAGAATCCACACACAGAAGTAATGTACTGTATAATTTACATAAAGTAAAAGCAAATGCAAAATTAATCTACGCTATTATAAACCAGGATTGTGATTACCCATAGGGATGTATGGACTGGAAGGGGAGAGTTGGGGACTTCTGGTGAGCATGCAATGTTCTTTCTTAATCTGGGTGCTGCATGAAGAATATGTTCAATTTGTGAAACTTTACCGAGGTTTTTACGTATGATTTGGACATGTTTTGTAACTATTTTATATTTTCATAGAAGTTAAAACTACATAAAGAAAAAAAAATTCATGGGCACTGCAAGACCCTAGGGTTTCAGAAGTGAATAAGTCAAACGTGTACCTGCCCTCACAGTAAATGCAGTCAGGTGGGGAACATAGGCAAGTGCCAGCACATACACTTTGACAAGGTTTCCCAGGGAAAAAGACAGCTAAGAGATTTAAAGTGTAAATAGATTAGTATAAGTGATGAGGAAGGGGAGAGTGCTCATAGTTGCAAGAACTTCATGGACCAAGATCTGAAAGATGAAGGCATGGTGGGACAGAAAGGAATGCCCTTACAAAGTTGTGTTTTCTTTCGGTGCCTGCAATCCTCCCTAACAACAAGGGCTATTTTCCAAGGGCTATTTGCCAAACAACCGCAATAACGGTGAACTGAAAAGAAGCGATTAGGTCCATTCATTGGGAAGTTTGAGGCATGTCTCTCAACCACTAGGTTTCTCAGTTTCTTTTTCTGTAAAATGATGACAAGTAAGAAGCCCCACCTCTCCACAGGGAAGTAAAGAAGATAAGATGGAATCCCAATTGGAAACATGCTCCCTAAATTCAAGGAGCTACTATTACTATTCCATCATATTTAGTCTTGGAGAGGATTTCCCTGTACTTTCTTTTGCACCTGATGTTAGATGATATAAAATGTCTGTTCCCTCTAACGTTACATTCATAGGAGAGGCATTTCTGATATCTAGAAAAAGGACTAGAATCAGACCATCCTTCACTGTCATCTTTGGGATGGGGTCTTTCTGTGTCTATCTTTGCCATTTTAGTTCATTCTATGTGTCCCAAAAGTTCCTCTCGAAGGGTACGCTTCTCTTGGAGTTGCTCTCAGCATGTTTTAGTTAGAGAACTGGTACCACCATCCACAGATTGTGTACACAGCTTTGGTCTGCAGCCAGGAAGTTAGTCTGGAACCTCGACTTTCTACGTGGAAAGACCCAATGACTACCCACAGACTCTCTCTCCTGCTCACTAATGAAGAAAATCACAGATGTCACTTTATGATTACTCCCCAGTTTTATTAGTTGCCTAAGAAGATAAATGAAAATCCTTCCTTTAGCACGTGTGTGTTTGAAAATTGCTCTAGTAGGAAAGGCCAGGTTTATGTGTAATCGTTATTTAACTATTAATGAAACTATAAAACTATAATCACAGTTTAAACCATAAATCACAAAGTTAGAGATGACTTGTATGGCTGCCTAAAATTTCTGTATTATGTTGAGTGTATGGTATTTTGAGGGGTGACTCTGCCTCAACCATGAACCCTCCCTTGACTCTGAAATAATTTCTGTAATCATTATATATAACTATGGTAGGTATTACTTTTAATATTAGGCAAATTATGGAGAACTGTCTCATAGAAAATGCCATGAGAATCATTCAAATAGTTCTGTCCAAGATAAAATAACTTGGTAGCTGCTGAATATATAGTAGTACATAGTGTTAGGAACAGTGTGACTGAGGAATTTATTACGTATTTATTTGCTTTCAGTATCTTGGGTATCCAAGTGCCTTCTATGTATTGAATTTGTGCCATGGTCTTTGAGTTCAGGGATCCTGGGTATGAGTTAGGCCATTCTCTTTCTCATATCTACCCTGTAATTCTTTCCTTGCCTGTGCCCAGACTGTTCTTAAATCCATCCGCTAAGATTTTTTTTGCACTGATTACACATATTACACTGATGTTTAGCTGCCTTTAAATCTGCTTTCCTTATATTTGCTTTTAGAGATTAAATCTCATTTAGAGATTATATACTTTCCTTTGTTTCTTTTAACATTTAAAATGATCTCGGGTTGCTTTTTACCGCAACTATAGTTATGCTCTTTGTTGCATCAGCAGATTCTTCTGTGATGATTTGTTCCCTTCTGCTTATAAATTTTGACCCTGACCTCCTTTTCCATTCACACTCTCCCACATGCCCTGGCTGAGGGACTCAACATTCAGTGAGACTCAGTCTCCTAAGACAGACCCTCTCTTGTACCTTCCTTGTACCTTCTCTTGTACCTTTCTATATATGCTTCACTATTTTCAGAACTGCCTTCACCTCTACTTCAGAAATAATGGGTAACACTGATTTCTGAGCCACTGTGCTATGGAACTATACTCTTCTATTTTAATTTTATCCATATATAAGAGCCACATTTGAAAGGCTCCACTGAGAATGTTTCAAAACCTACTATAAAGCACATTAAATATGACCAATGGGTGGTTAATTGCTTTACTGTTCATATATTAATAAAGCATACAAATATTGATCACATACTATGCGTCAGGCCCCTTCTGGTCACTGGACACCCAAAGCTGAGCAGAGCATATCTAGCTGAGGAGATTGACAAGTGAACAATTATGTGATCTGATAAACAGTATTATTGAATTATGACAGAGTTCTGAAAAATCAGGTGATATTATCACAGCAGTGTATGGATATTTACTTTGTGTCAGGCACTGTGTCAAAGTTTTGATTTTAGTAATAACCTTAAGAGGCAGCTGACACTGAAAAACATATGTTAATATTCTCATTTTACAAATGAGAAAACAGGGGTCATCCCATGAGCAGGAGTTATATCCCTAATAAGTAGCAACACTGGCTTTTTCAAGCATCTCTCTCCTACTCTAAACCATTTCTTATAGGTACAAACTGGTGTGTGTGGGGGCACTTCATGGAGGGGATGGCAGCTGAACTGGGACTTGGCTGAGTGGATATTAGCCAGTCAGGGTTGCTCTTGGAAGAGAGCAGTCACATAAGCATGGGGAGGATCTAGGAATGGGAGCAGTCTACTGTGACAGGCACAAGGAACACTGGCCATGCAAGAGAGCCTAGAAAGGGAGAAGGGACTGGATCCTGAAGACTTCACAGCCACCATCTTCTCTCATATGAGCCAGCTCTAGCACATCACTGGGATTGGGGAGAAAAGTAAAGGGGTTGAGAGTCAGATTGAGAGCTGGGATAAGTATATTATTGACATGTATTAAAACAAGGAAAATATAAAGTTAAGATATTAGCAGTTGTGTGTGAATTCTCTGCTCCATTTGCCTCACGTATAATGGTACCACAGAGCTACCGTCAAATGAGCAGGTAGGGTGTACCTACCATCCCAATGCGGTGTTTACCCTGTAAACAGTTACTGCTTCACTGCACCCTCCTTCCCTCACTGCACAGCATCTGTTTCAGTTGATTACTGGACTCCACCTCAAAGGTTTCAACCAGCAACTTCTTAAAAAAAAAATGATTTGCGGTGGCTGAACTTTGTGAGGAAGAAAATCACTTCCCCCTCCCCGCAAGCTCCCTGTGTTCCAGGGAGTATGTGTTCTATTTAATGAATTCAGTCAACTAAGCTAAATAATAATAGTAATAATAATAATAATAATAATAATAATAATAATTTGTGATAACATTTAGAGGAATGCCAATGATCTTTGATGTTTTGCCCTTTGGCTGACATAGGCACATTTGATTATCACCTAGGTAGAAATATCTTCCTATAATGTACATCACTCAGGTGGTGTGCTGCATAGTGGTTTTTTTTCCTTTCTTTTTTCCTTTTATTTTTCAATGCAACAGTGACAGATTTTCAATTTGTATGACAAATAATGTTTTGAGGCATTTTTCTACATTCACAAAGAGATTCCTATGTTTACTAGTGTGTATTTTAGAGGAAATGAAGTCATAAAAAATTGCTACTTGCTGTGGCCCTTTGTTGAAACAGATATTTTCCTCTCAGGTACATGTGTACAGGGATTAAACACAGGCCATCTGAGCATATTATTTCACTTGAAATCACGATTAAAGTGTCTCATAACTATTACAAGTTTAGTTGAACTTGTGTTCTTGGATTGTGTTCACTGTCAGCCACTCTTTTTATCTCAGTGCTGGATAATCACTAAATTCTTGTATTTATTTCCATTTCCCCAATTAGCTTAAGTTGTTAGTGCAAATTTATATGTCCTGGTTCTTCTAAGTTCTTGCCAATTACTTTGCAACATTGAACACTTTAACTGTGCTTGCTCTGGGGTACTCGCAATGAAATAGTAATTAACTGAGATACTTGCCTTGTTTCCTTGAAAGTTAAGAGAATAGGATTATACTCCAATAAACAGGCTTAAAGCAAAATCATGACAACTCTTTTGATAACAAATTTTTAATCATAATGTACATGTAATTCATTTTTTTACATGCATAAAACTACAGAAATGAAAACAAACCAAATTAGGTTTTGTCAGATATAATGAAATGCTAACAGATCAAGTCTGGCTTGGCTCAGAGGTACTCTGCAATGTACGTGACGTTTTAAATGAATTGTAAAATGTTAATAAAGTAGAAATCTTGACCAAATCTAAGTAATCTGATGAGTTCTGCTATAGATATAAAGCAAATATAATTTTCTCCTTACTGAGTTTGTATCTTTTAAAAATTCACTTATGGTTATTGAAGAACAGACTTAGAAATAATTTTTAAAATATTCTAAAATTATTCTCTTCTGAATACCTTCAGTATTTTGGTTATTCTCCTGTAGAGAAAAGTGATATGGGGATTAATTATCCCAAATGTCTCAATAGTTAAATTGAATTTCAGACACACTTAGGGGCAATCTTTATTTTAGCAACATTTCCTGAGTTTCTAATAATGCGTCTGGATAAAGATACTAAGGAACCAAAAAGATACTAGGGAATAAATCTCTGTGTGTGTATATATACAGTTGATCCTTAAACAACATGAGTCTGAACTGCATGGGTTCACTTACACACAGATTTTTTTCAGTAAATACAATACTGTGCTATAAATGTATTTTCTCTTAAGATTTTCTTTTTTTTTTGAGATTTTCTTAATAGCATTTTCTTTTCTCTAGCTTACTTTATTATAAGAATACAGTATAATACATATACAAAATATGTTTGACTTGACTATTCTTGTTATCAGTAAGGCTTCTGATCAACAGTAGGCTATTAGTAGTTAACTTTGGGGGAAGTCAAAAGTTATATTTAGATTTGTGACTGTGCAGGAGTCCATGCTCCTAATTCCTGTGTTGTTCAAGGATCAACTGCATATATACATGGAATATATGTATATATATATAAAATATATATTATATATATATAAAAATGTGTGTATGCATGTGTGTGTGTGTGTGTGTGTGTGTGTGTGTGTGTATACTTTCCAATCCATTCTGATTTTATAAGCTGTTTTATTGAGCACTCTAGAAGCCTAAAATCTAGAGATCTTGTGAGAGGATTTTTTGTGTTGTGGGACTGTCAGATACTCGGTTTGGGATAGACTGAGATGGAGATGAGGGACATCTGAGTTGGGAAGTTCTGCAGGGGACACCAGAGGAAGAGAGTCTGTCGCTGTATGAAGGCATAGTGTCTTCAGTAGAAGCAGCAACACTTACTCCTTTGCTTCTTTAAAGTCTTCAACTTCAGCTTACTGGGAGATCATTTCTTTTTTAATGTCAATATGTCAATCCAGTATTCCTAAACTTCCTACCCTGCCCTGTTTTTATCCATTTGGATTTATCATGATCTAGCATTCCCCTATATATTGTATTTATAAGTTATTGCTCATCTCCTCTTCCTATGTTCCATGAGGGAAGAGACTGTCGTCTATTCTCTTTGTTTTTGTTTCCCAAAAGTGCCTAGAATTTAAGAAATATTGAGTAAATAAGTGTTGTCTAAATCGTTGGGTAACCTAGTTTAATATCTTGGTTAGTTCCATATATTTTATGGTTATGTTATTCTCCTTCTCTTGCAAGTAGAGCTACAAAGCCAGATATTTAAATCAGCATAGTCTTCCTTCCTTTCTCTATGATTTAGGAGCAAGTCATTGGCCTGAAAGGGAAAAAAGAACATAAACTGACACGGGGCTGATCTGGGACCTGGAAAAACTAAAGCACCATGAAGAGGCCTTTATGCTCTAGTCTATACTAATTCAAAGAGGCCCAGAATTTGGCTCAGTGTCTCAAGCTTATAGATAGGAAACATTGATTTTTATTCTTTTTTGTCACTAATTTACTATGTGACATCGAACAAATCACTGTCCTGGTTTCATTGTTTATAACATGGGGATAATAGTTTTAAATGTGTAAGATGCTGTGCATTTGTGAACACGTTATTCTTTTTATTGCTTTTTTAAAGGTATTTTCATAAGACACTATATCTTTAGGTGTAGAATAAGATGTTGAGGCATAATGAATACTTTCTTTAGGTGGTATATTTGCTTAATGTGCATGTGAAATGTTTCCTGGTTTAGAATATCAATGATTTCTGTAAAGTAGGACTTTGAGGGCTATCTTTTTAATTCAAATACGAATATCAGTTACTCTGTCGGCAAGCAGAAAACGCAGTTTGGGTATCTGTGATCAGTGCTTTTGGCTGCGAGGATACTGGATCTGAAGTGAGATCCTGCGTGGCGGTTGCATGGAGGGCCCGTGGGGAAGGCTTGGGCAGGTAATGGGCACTGACGAGGAATGAGCTTGTCATGAACCAGCCCATCAGGTACAAGGGCCATAAAATGAGGCCGTGAGGGACATGGTGTTCCTGATGGCAGTAGTAAATCCGCTTCAAATAAAGTGAACTGTTTGCTTAAACTTTCCTATGTACTGTCAGACCTTTGGCTCTGAGAACCAACTCCATATAGAAATGAGCTCACCCAGAGGCTGTAGGACACAAAGACTCAAAGTACAATTTGCCACATCAAAATTATGTTTAATAACACAAAGCTCTCCTGAAATATTTGGCATGTTGCTTTTTAGAACTTTCTAGCTTGGACAGAATTGTCCCTTCTTCTCTTATTTTTCTTTTAGCAGAACAGTGAAACTAAGTTCTCACCTGATAAAATACATATATATCCAGCTCTCTGACAAATCTACAGGTTTTAATTTTAATTTCATATTAAAATCATACAAGGAAAATTATTTAGCATCCCAAGTAAGCATTGACTGCACTTATTCTCATGGACATTTCATGTTTTATTTTTATTTTTACATGGACATTTTTCTACTTCCTTTTCTCCAGTGAAGATTGTTTCAAATAAAGCTGTCTGATATAGAAAGACATGGTTGCTAGGGAGCCAGAGTCACAACGGCTGATGTTACTAAGGAGGATACAGAGGTGAGTCCCTGATTATAGAAGAGAACCATTTTTCATTCTCCTTGAAAGTGAGTCTTTATATACCGATGACAGGTTCACTAACTCGGTTAGGAATAAGACTTCAGAAAGAAATATGAAATTTTAATATGTTTCCTCGGAGTGATATAAATCTAAATATATTTCTCCCAGATGAATGAATGGGGTTTATGCCCACTTCTAGCTTACTATATGGTGAAAATGCTTTTAGAAAATCCCACAAGCTGCAAATCCTTTGGTTTATAAAACTGGGCAAGCTCTCTTAGACTTTGGGCTCATCACCTAGGTGGGATGATAAATCTCCGCCTAGTATTTCTTTCTTCTTCGCATTCGGTTAAGTCAATAAACATTCACTGAGATCTACTATGTGCTAGGCATTTTACTAAGGGCTTTTCATACATTTCTCACTTAATTTTATAATCCTGATGCAAGGTATTATCATTTTAATAAACACTAGCAAATATTAGAGCCAGTGGAGAAGGCAGGAGTTGATTCCCATTTAGTATCACAAACTTATATCTATTAAAACATTTTCTAAAGATAAATAGAATAAATCCATAAACACATCAATTTCATATAAACCACACCACCAGTACTTTTTCTGCTAGTTTTATTAATGCTTCTGAAAAATCCATAAATGGTAAATTTAGTGAAATACTTTCAGGAGATTATTCTGGCTTTTGAAAACAGAATGTGTTGCTTAGTTTTACCATTACATAGTTTAATTTTAAGGTGTCTTATTGTTTGGGTTCCCTGTAGGATGTTATTAATGCCGACAATTAAATTTAATTAAAACTTACTGAGTAGATATCTTGTATACAATATTGTGCTAGAATAGGTAAGACAGTCATTGTGAAGCTTTCTACACAACGTGGTGGGGATATTGCCAGATGGTAAAAGGAACGCATTTTGAGTAGAAATCTTTTTTTAAAAATAATCTCTATGCCCAATGTGGGGCTCAAACAACACCGAGATCAAGAGTCACATGCTACACTGACTCAGCCAGCCAGGCACCTTCTGAGTAGAAATATTTTTTTAAGGTTTATATATTTATTTGAGAGAAACAGAGCATGATGGGGGAGGGAAAGAGAGAGAGAGAGAGAGAGAGAGGAAGAGAGAGAGAGAGAGACTCTCCAGCAGACTCTCTGCTAAGCATGGAGCCCAGCATGGGGCTTGATCCCAGGACCCTGAGATCATGACCTGAGCAGAAAATCAAGAGTTGGACATTTAACTGATTGAGCCACCTAGGTGCCCTGAGCAGACATCTCAAATGTCTCTTCAGTATTTGAAATTGGCAAATAGTAAACTTTATCTTCTTCAAATTTAGATAACTTCAGTCACCTGTAACCTAGAACACTTTACTGGAGTTCCAAGGTCAAAGCCAAAGAGTAACTACCCACAACTTCTTCTGAGATTATGGCGTTTTCATCGTTGCCAGCATGCACTCACAGAATGTGAATAAGAGCAGATGGAATCGACTAATATCCTTTAAGAAAAGGTTGTGAATGTTGGGGTTCACATGTGAAGAAGACATGAACCATACTGAAGAATATTGGCACCCTATTAACCTGAGAAACCACATCCTGCAGCTCAGAATATCTTTTAGAAAGCAAAAGTGGATTAGAAGAGAGAGAGAATTGTTCTTGGAGAGCAAACGATATGACTTGAGTGAGATTTATTGAGGCAATTATTGTGTCTGGGTTTTCAAAAGTGCTGGAAAATCTTATGATCACCACTAGGCACTTGTAGTCTGGTCAGTGGAGATATAAGAGAAAGATTATATAATGCTTCTGAATATAGATTTATTGGCCATGGGAATTAGGATTGAGTCTTCTCCATGTAGTACTTTTTCCCATGTTAGTTTTTTTTTTTTTTTTTAAAGAAAGTTTGATCTCTTCCTCTGAAATACTTGTTTGTTGATTAATGTTAGGGGCAGGACATTTGATTAGGCAGATTGGATTAAATATAGCAAATGCCACCCAGCTTTAATAGAGGTTGGTTAGAAATGTGGGGTTTTGGGATTACTACCTTAACGGTTATCTGTGAACCTGACACCGTCAGTCTCTTATCTCAGAGGGTGTGGGCAAACCTTTACATGACTCCAGTTTTAGAGATGGTGGCACTGTGCATTAGACATCAGCCTTTGCAGCAGACCTGAGCCTTGAACACAAACCAGGATAAGAGATTTATGGGAAAGACAAGACATGTTGCTCAAACCACTGGCTGCTCATAAAACATGATGATTAGACAGGGCTGCATGAGTTTTAGACATAGCAAGAAAGTGTAGGTATTTTTCCACATGCTTGGTGACTTTATCTGAAAGCAAACTTTCTAAGAGAAATCTTATAAATAGTTGCAGTAAGATACAAGTTGTTAAGGGAAATGGCAATATTAAAATCATCTGTAAAGCTGCATTGTTTATAAATGAGCCAGTTTGTTTGGAAGGGTTTGATTCATCTCGTGAGTCAAACAGCTGAAGTATTTGTATAAATTACCTATGCTGATAAGGCCTAGGGGTTATTAATTGTACAATTATATGTTCAATTTACAAAGCATCCAGAAACTGGTAGGAAGCTTTGGACATGGTTTATGTTTATTTTTTTAAGAATTGATTTATTTATTTATTTCTGAGACAGAGAGAGAGGGAGATAGTAAGAGAGAGTACAAGCTATGAGGAGAGGGATAAGCAGGCTCCCCACTGAGCAGGGAGCCTGACACAGGGCTTGATCCCAGGGATCATGACCCAAGTGGAAGGCAGATGCTTAACTGACTGAGCCACTCAGGCACCCCTGTAGGCATGGTTTAATGTGGGCCCCCAACAGTTTGAAAAGGAAACACTCAATTCTTCCAAAGATATCTACTGAGCCCCTATTTTATGTCAGGCATTGCAAAAGTTACTATGGATCAGACATAGGGAAATACAATCCTAACATTAAAAAAAGAATATTTACTAAACACAACATTGCTATTGAGACAGATTGTGTGAAACAAAAGAGTATTGTTTGACCTTGAGTGCCAAATCAGGTATCATTGCCTATTCTGGAAGATATGGGTCCATCATAGCAAAGACCCGAGGGACCTTCATGTTTTTAGATTATAACCACACGAAATCAAAAAACTGTTTCACAAACATTTAAAGTCCTCTTTATTCTCCAGATACATATAAATAGTTGCTGCTATGTTTTTTTCTTTTTGTTTTTTCTCATTTAACAGGCAGTGGCTACAATTGATTCAGCGCTACTTTACCAGAATAAGTTAAAGGTCTATTTGCCTTGCGTGATATTAAATTAAATCTGTCTGAGAGATAAACAACTTAAATTTTAATGCTTCACATTCAAGAGTGCATCTGTGCTAATATTTAAATAATACAATTCATCTATCTTTCAGACTCTGATTTAATGTTTTGGTCTTCTTTGGTTTTAGGCTTTTGTAGAAAGCTCTAAATTTATTTAATCTCCTATTTTTCCAGAAAAGGTGAGGGTATTGCTCTAAACCTTGCTTGACTAAAAAGAAAAAAAAATGCAAATCTTACTTCAGATTCATCACTGAGTTATTTATTTTACCAGTTTACATCAGAGCTTAGTCATAAAAGCAAATGATATAAAGCAGTGTTACCCGTAATATTCTTTTACTATATGATAGAAATATAGAATGACCACATTATCAAATATATGCCTATAAAGAAATTTGTTTTATGTTTTTCCTCACCAATTTGAATTACTCTATTCCCCAAATCACTGAAGGCAAAGCAATCTTTCGAGGATTTCTATATGAATATAGGTATTTCTTTTTCACTTTTCATCTGTAAGACAACCCAGTGGAGTGTAAATATATTTTCAACTTTTTTCCTCCTTTATATAGGTATATATTGTAGCTGAACTACCTCATTTATGGAGAGAGTTTGTAATATACACACACTCACTTTGTCTCATGAAGCAAGACAGCATAAGAAAAAATTTCAGGACCCTAACACTATTCCTTCCATTAACTTGGATAGGGTGCTAAACCTTGAAGGACTTCAGTTGCCTTATTTGCAAAATGCAGTCAATCATATCTACCTTTTTTGGGTGTTATGAAAATTAAATTAAGATGCAAAACAAATACATTTTGATAAATTGTGGGCAATAAAAAAGTGTCAGCCCTTTTCTCCTTATCGCTAATTGTTGAATATATTAGCGGGACAAAGCAAGCCATTCTTTACTTTTTCTTCCCACTAAGATCCAGGACAAATGGCAAGACTTTATTTTACTTTTCATATTGTATAAGTTTGTCGTTCAGAAGACACAAAGTTCAGTACGAGGAGATAATCATGGCATGGTTTCATGCGTTTTCTTAGAAGTAACTAAAATATACTCATTTGAAATTTTATTAACCATAGAAACTATTCTATAGTTTGGCAAATTATTTAAATAAATTGAGTTGGCTTGAAATTTTGTGTTTTATTGGAAAGCTGTGTAGAGCTGAAACACATCGTTTTTACCTTGCAAATATTTAGTTTACAATTATGTCTGAAGGACTTCTTAATGAGTTTTAATACAATATAACTCCCAGATGAAGCAGTTCACATCTAACCTTTTGAAAATTATGTCTTAGGCATTTGTGTTGGATAGTCTCTGTGATGACCACCACCAGGTTTCTCCTTCTCTGCACCTGAGCACTGTGCCTCATATCAAGGGATGGAATCTAATTTCCATCTCCTTGAATCTGGGCTAGCCTGTGTGAGCAATAAAATGGAGCAGGAGTGATGCTCTGTAGCATCAAGCAACCAAGACTAGGTTATAAGAGGTTTCGTATCTTCTTTGTTGATCTTTTAGGATGTTTCCTCTCAGAGTCAATTTGCCTTATTGTGAGAACTCCCAGGCATATGGAGAAGCCATGTATAGGTGCTCTGGTTCACAGTTCCAGCTGAGCTCCAGTTGGTGGCCATTATCCACAGTCAGCCATGAGAATGAGCCACCTTGGATGTCCAGCCCAGTTAAGGCCTCAAATGACTACTTAAGATGTCCTGAGTTTGTATGAGTCAACCTACAGAGCCATGAGGGAAAATGAGAAACTATTGTTTTAAGCCTCTAAGTTCTGTGCAGTTTATTATGTAACAGAATTTGGATAACAGGAATGGCATTTATAAGCAAACTGCATGTCCACATAAGTATGTGGTATTTGTTGTGTTAAACCTCAAAGTATTAAGCACTTTGTGTCCTTAATAGGCCCAAATCCTGTTTTTTATTTCATTGTGATCAGATTTTAAAAAAATATAGTGGATGTATGGTGTTAGCTTTGAGAGGGAGAATTAAAATATAGAATTTTGGAACTCGGAGCTTCATATGCATCCATCCATTCATTTAAATATTGATTATGTACATATGCAAAGCAATATGCCAGGTGCTGTGGGGGATAAAGGGATGAGTCAGAAAGCTGTACCAATATTAGCATTTTGGAAGACCCTCCCTCTTCCCTCAGAAGACAATAAGACACAGTGTTCATGTTCCCTGCTGGGTTTTCATTTGGTGTTCTCTTCAGTTTTCTTTCTTCCATTCTTTTGATCTTTTTAAAAAATTTTTTTTAGGTTGTTTTTCTTTTAGTGCTTGGGAAATGTAAAAAAGAAAAAAAAAACTAGTGTGAAGGAAAAACAGTCACATGCATAATGACCTAATAATTTAAAAAAATCACACAAACTAGTAATGCTAGTAAGCCATCTAAAATTTTGGTGAAGATTTTTATTCTTTTACCAGTTTATTTTTTGACACCATAATATTGTCTTTCAGTGAGATTTATGTTCATGATCTGATATAAAAGACAAGATAGATAATACAATTTTTCTATAGCCCAGATGCTTCAAGTGCGATAAATCAACTACTAATTACTTTCAAATACTGTGACTTTCTTAAGAACATAAACTTTGAAGGGAGAGAAGCTGGACCATATTTATGATTGACATTTACTATTTTTTTTTGCCGTAGATGATTTTCAAAATACTCTTAGCCTAAGTTTATTATCTATGAAGTGAATATAAAAATGGTACCAATACCCAAAGACTATTATGAGTACTGGTTGCAAGCACGCATATAAAAAACTTGCAAGGGCTCTAGAGCATCATAAGAGAATTGACATTTTTCAGATATCATGGTCGTGGGGGATTACATTTTTGAGAGTCTTAAACAATGTTGGTGCTGAGGGTTTAATGCAATGTTATTTAGATTCCACAGTCAGTGGGGCAATTAAAAAATGACCTGGACCTATTTACTTTTTACAAGTGGTTTTAAAATTTAAAAAACTCATTTAAAAGGCAGTGCAAGCTTTCGTTAAATGAAATCCCATAAAAATGGGCCATTTGTCTGGTTGGAATGGGAGTAAGGATGTATCTCACTTTCTGCAGTGGTCCTTTAGGAAAGTGGGTCCACTTTCCTAAGTGGTCTTAGAATGGAAACCTAATGGCTTATGAAAGTCCAGGTTCAAAATGATGGCATTAGGGTGGCTTAGTTGGTTAAATGTCCGGCTCTTGGATTCAGCTCAGATCCTGGTCTCATGGTTCCTGGGATGGAGTTCTGCATGGAGTTCTTCTGTGGGAGGTTGCTTAGATATTCTCTCCCTCTGCCCCTCCCCCGACACGCCGCTCAAATAAATAAATAAATAAATCTTTTAAAAAAATGATGGTAGTAGGCTATTATTTCTATGTTTGTGGCTCTATTTCTTTCTAGTTCTGATGGCCATGTGTTGGAAGCCTTTGAAACTACATATTACCCTAAATGTCCTTCTTTTGTCCTCTCTTGCCTCCCTACCAGAGTAGAGTTCCTGCTCCTTACTCTGCTTGCAGAATCCTAACCTGTGCTTTTGCCTTTTAGAGATCAATTGTTCCAGCGTGGAGGTAAAAGTAGGTAAGGGAAATATGTTTTAACGGGAAAAAACTTGAAATGCATTAAATTTACTATTGGAAACATTTAATCCCGATTACAAATGAAATCAAACATGTTTCACCTGAATTGCTAAAGCAGCTTGAGCTACATTTTCATTCTATAGTTTAAATTTTATAATTTGGGATTTCTCCAAATACATTCTAGGGAAGTTGGTGAAGATACTACCAGCTGGTGAGCACAGATGTTATTTCATTAACATATTTAGCCAAACCTTGATGAATCCTAATATATATTTCCTTAAATCAAGACATTTCTTTCCTTGAGTTCCTTTTCTCAAAGACTTCCAAAAATTTCCAGGGATGTCAACACATATTCATGAGATTTGTCTGGTTGTAGGTCTTACTTCAGTGAGTTCACTCCAAACTCCACAGACCTTAGACCTGCTCTCTAATTCTGTGCACCTCAAGGCTTTGCCACTGCTGTCATTCATGAAGTTGGGTGTGGTGTACATCTGGCAAAGGGGGTCTTAGAGCTTACTCCTTCACTTAAAAAGCATGAATGAGAGCATCCCTTTTGACTCCTAACTCTGGGAAACGAACAAGGGGTGACAGAAAGGGAGGTGGGCAGGGGGTGGGGGTGACTGGGTGACGGGCACTGAGGGGGGGCACTTGATGGGATGAGCACTGGGTATTATTCTATATGTTGGCAAATTGAACACCAATAAAAAATAAATAAAAAAAAAGAGAGAGCATCTCTTGCTCTTTGTTAGAGGAAAGAGCTAAAAGTCTCCTGGAAAAAGTAAGTCCTAGAGTAGTTAGTGACAGCTCTTTCAATTAAACAAAAATAAAACTTTAAGAATAAAATACACTTATTTTAAAATTTGAAGTAGTATAAATGCATATAGGTAAATAGAGGAGTCCTCTATTTTTGTCCATTTTGTTCAAATCTTCTATATATTTCTTTTTGTTTCTCTATCATTTACATATACTTATACTTTTATACTTATACTTATACTTACTTATACATATATATGTACTTTTAAACCAGAGCTTTTAGGACAAAGGAGAAAGACAAAGAGGCAGATGCAATATTTAGGAAAATAATAGATAAAAATGTACCAACTTTGCTCTGATTAGTATTTTTGAAACATTTTTACCCATGCTTTCATTTTTAACTTTTCTGTTTTTTCCATGTTTTTATATGTCTTATAGTTAATATGCAAATTATAATTAAAAAATGTAGCCTAAATTTTTTTGCCCTTTAACTGGAACCTATGGTACATTCAGATTTAATGTAATTACTAACATTGCAAATTGTCATGTCTTTTTCCTTGTTTCTTGCCTTTTTAGGGTTGATTATTTTTTATTATTCCAGTATTCCCTTCTACTACTTTGGAAATTGTATATTATATTTTTTCTTTTAGTTGTTTCCTTAGAAATTATAATGTGAATATTTAACACATCATATAATGTCATATAATACCTTTACCTTTCTCCTAGACAGTAGAAATCTTAAAGAATTTTGATGTCATTTATTCTTTTGATATTTATTATTTTGTTAGATATTTTAATTCTATTACACAATATATTGTTACTAATTTTTATTTACTGTTGTCAAAATTCATTTAGATTTAATCAAATATTAATTTCTTTGCACTATATTCTTTCTTGTATCTCAAACTTTCCATTTGGGATCACTTTCCTTATAATTGAAGAATATCCCTTAGGATTTTATTAATGAAAATCTCTTAGTGGAAAACTTTCTCAATTTTTGCTTATAAGAAAAATGTCATTATTTTCCCTTTTAAAAGTTATATTTTCCCCGGATATAGAAATCTAGTATGACAGTCACTTCTGTCATTCTACTATCTTTTGGTTTCATCGAAGCTGTTGAAAAGTCAGATGACAGTCTGTTGTTCCATTAAGAGAAATCTGTTTTCTGGCTTCTTTTAACATCATCTCTTTGTCTTTGGTGGTGTACTGCTTTACTGTAATGTGACATTTCTTCTGTGGGAGATGTATTTTTTTTAAAGATTTTATTTATTTATTCATGAGAAACGCAGAGACATATGCGGAGGGAGAAAGCAGGCTCCCTGTGGGGAGCCCTTATGCAGGACTCGATTTCTGGAGTCTGGGATCACGCCCTGAGCCAAAGGCAGGTGCTCAACCACTGAGCCACCCAGGCATCCCCTATGGGGGATGTATTAAGCTTCTGCAATCTAGGGATTGATGTTTCTTATCATTTCAAGAATATTTTCTGCCACTGTCTTTTCAAATATTTTTCTTGCCTTATTCTCTTTCTCTTCTCCATCTAGGCTTTGATAAAAATATGTGAGGTGTGTTAACTCTATTCTCAATCTTTTCACCCCATTTCTTTATTTCTTCATATTGCAGTGTAGGTAGTCTTTTCTGATCAATCTTTCAGTTAGTTTTCTTTTCAGCTGTTTTTGATCTGCTCACAGTCACATCATTGAGTTCTTAAATTTGAATTTATTTGTTTATTTCTAGAGTATCTCTTTTATTCTTTCTCATATCTACTGGATCACTTTTTATGGTGTCCACAGATATGTTATATGTTAATTCTTCTCTGTAATAGGCATCTTAAAATTTAGAACTCATGAATCAAATATCTGAAATCTCTGTTTTGGCTTTTTGTTATTGTTTTTGTTGTTCTAATAATACCTTCATTTGATGTGTACATTGTAAATATTAACTCTTAGTTGCTTATTTTCTTTGAGGTATTATTTGTGGGAATTGTTGAGTCTCTGGATGAAGATAAATTCCGCTAAAAATCTGGAGAGTATTTTTATTTGTTTCTGCTGTGTACTTAAGGGAACTATGTCTGGGACCATCTTAAACTAAAATTATAGTCTGAGGTCTTTTGGACCACACAAGTGATATGAATATGAGCTACAAATATATTTTTTAAATATTTAATTTATTTATTCATGAGAGACAGAGAGAGGCAGAGACACAGGCAGAGGGAGAAGCAGTCTCCTCAGAGGGAGCCTGATGCAGGATTCAATCTCAGGACCCTGGGATCATAACCCGAACCAAAGGCAGACATTCAACCTCTGAGCCACCCAGGTCTTGGAGCTATAAATCTATAGAAAGGCTGGATTACAACTTCTCAGTGAAGATTTATCCTTTTTGCTTTCTTTAATACCAAAGTATACTTCCTTGTAGCCTCCTGGAGGTGGAGAAAGGGGGATGGGCTCACTTCTGATTCATTCTCATTAAACTTGTGGCCACCTGGAGTCCCACATTATTGGTTGGGAAGTGTCTCTTTTCAATTTCGTAACTTGGGTTAACCTGGTCCTTTTTTATTTTAAAATTTTAAAAATTTACTTGAGAGACAGAGACAGAGACAGAGAGGAAGGGTCGGAGGGAGAAGCAGATTCCTTGCAGAGCAGGGAGTCCAACTCAAGACTGTAGGATCATGACCTGAGCTGAAGGCAGACGCTTAATGGACTGAGCCACCCAGGCACACATCCTGATACTTTACTTTTAATCCCCATTTTTCCATGAAAATGATATTCAAGTTTCTAGTTTAGAAAATGCCCTCATGTAAAAGCTACATTAATCCTCTCCTTACTATTTGAATTCATTTTTTTCATTATGTTTTCGAGTGGCAATAAGTTACTATTTTGTCACATCACAGCTGCTTTTAATATGACATTTTTATGTTTAATTTTGTACTTTTAGTTGTTTTCAGAAAGATAATCAGTCCCTCTAAATTCCTAGCCACCATAATATCTAAAGCAGAAGTCCCCATTCTTGCCTATACCATTAGCATATTACTTAATCTTATGGAGACCTGTCACATGTCTTTGTTATGAATAATTATTAGGTTGTGTAACATTTTATTGTATGTGTCGGTTTCTAATTCTATTATAAATACCTAAAACAACTTTGATGTAACAGACATGGTTCCTAAACAGCATCATATTACTGGTGCCCAGAATATAGTGGCTGGTTGAAAGACTAGGGTTCAATTTCTCCATTCAGAGAATATTCTGTTTTTTATCTATCAGTATAGCACCACTGACCCACTGGCGGTAAGTCATGCTCTTTAGGTTGTTTTCTCCATCAGCACTGATTAATTTGTACTGATCTATCTTTTCTCTTTGGGCAGAACCATTCATTACCAGGGGCTTGCATTTTTAAGAGAGAGGAGATCAGGAAATGCAAGAGCAGACTACTTGGGTATGTGAAATGGTAATAGCAGAAGTGGTTGGTTTTCTCCTAATATCTGCTCTCCTTTTCTCCTATTACAATAAGATTTTCAACTAGATACATGCCTTCCTAGAACAATAAAGTAAACTGGCTAGTTGCCTTCGTAATGAGGTATGAAATATAACTATATTCAATGGGATCTAAGTGGAAATGCCTTCTGACAGCTTCCAGGACCCTTCAATATGAGACAAATGGCATGTACCTATTGAGCGCACTTAACTCCTTCCACTAACTTGTTGCTTAGAGTATATGTAATGGCTGCAATTCCACCTCAGACCATGATGGCACAGTGGAAAGTTAGAAAGAGTCAGAGTCCCTGAAGACATTTTGGAGTAGGGCTGTATATTGTGTCTCTGTAATGTTTAGTTCTGAAATCTTGAGAGACAAACTTCTGACTTAAGCCATTGTCATTTTATGTTTCTGTTATTCACATCTGAACATTATTCTAACTAATCTAATGAGTAAAGAGTTAATTTCAGAAATTACACAGCCAGGGTTTTTTTTTATAAATATCTGGGATCTAAGACATAACATTTAATCACCTCTGATTAATGATTTTTTGTCACTCCTTACATGGAATTTGATAGTAAATAGCATTAACTAACTAATATCTGTTTTATGTGCTTAAATGCAGAGTAAACATTACAATTTCCAGTATACGCTTTGTTTTGAGTTCCATTATTCTACAATTTATTTTGTTATCTTTTAAAAATCTCCAGGTTAAATACCTTCCCTGTATATTGTTGATAATTATATGAATTGGATAAAACCCCATCGAAAATGTTGTCAAGGTTGTGCTTCATGTCATAATGTACTGGGCGGCCCTGGAAGCATGAGACATTTTTGTAAACATAACATCACTGGGTGTTTGTGCTTTACATTGATGTATATAAATTTCCCCACTGAAAACAAAATAAATTGATGAGAGCAATTTCTACGACATTGATTTTTTGTTGTTGTTGTTGCACCACTGAAGTAATAATATGATTCTCATTTCTGCAACTGGTTAATTTTATGGAAATAAGAAAGGAAATGTAAAAGTTTACCAAATCTTTCAGGAACAGATAATTACTATGTAAGATATGCATTTCATGGCTTAGGATCAGTTAGCTTTTGAACTAATTCTGTAAAAGAGCAAAAATACTGCTATTTATTCCAGAAAAAGATCAATAAAAAATGATAACTAAAGAAGTTTCATCTATGGGTATAGATGCAAAAGTCTCAAATAAAATAACAGCAAATTGAAACAGCAGTGTATAAATCACCATACATCCTGACCAAATACATTTGCAAGTAGGGGTCAACATTAGGAAAGATACTAGCGTGACTCATTTTACCAATAAATTATAAGCAGAGGGGAAGATCCCTCAATAGATACTGAAAAATTCCTTTTTTTTAAATCAGAGATTCCAATAAAATCTCTTAGAAAGATAGAAATAAAGAGAAAATCCCTTAACTAAACATAATGTATTTATAGAAGACCTTAAGGACAGATCTTACTTAATGGAAAAAATATTAGAAATGTTCATGGTATAGACAAGCACAAGACAAAAATTTCCACTACAACTGGTAGTACCCCATTTTGGATGAAAAATCCTGTTCAGTGTAATAAAATAAAAAAAATTATATATATACCATATATAAAGTGCATAAGGTTTATCTTTTATAATATTATTTATATTATATAATATATAATACGATTTATACATGATTATATAAATAATATACAAATATCTTTCTATATTTTATATATAAAGTACCACTGATGCAAAAAGAGGTGAATAGACTAATGGGACTCTAATAAAGTCTTGAAATAGATTCATGTATATATAAGAATTTAATATATAATAAAGGCACCATTCTCATTTGCTTGAGGAATACCATCCTAAAAGAGGCAGAAAATCTAGAATATAAGAAGGAAGAAAGATCAAGATATTTGATTATTATAAACCAATAAAACAAAAATAAGAAAACCCCAAGTATATTAGAAGATAAATTTAAAAGGCAAGCAGTAGGTTTACTTAGGATTCTGGAACAAAGCCTTATCTTTGTGGCAGAGAACAATTCCTTATTTGGAAAAATAGTGTGATGCTGGTAACAAATAAAAATTTAGTCCTTATCATGGAACACAAGTGACTGTGAAAAAAAGCTGATCATCATGAGCTATTATCAGACCTACCAAGTCACAAGGCCAGGTGGGTATCAGAGCAGTACATTACATAATGGAAGGGATACATACAGGATTGGACTGAAGTCAGTCTAGAACACCTGAGTAAATTACATAAAGATGGCCTAGGCTCATTTGTCTTCTCTGTAGGACCTTTCCTACAATCCACATCTATGGCATCACTGGGGACTCCGGACAGAGAAAAAGAACTTGGGCCTGGTTCACAAAAAAGTTTCCTAGAGTATGTTGGTGCAAGCCACAAGGAAACTGCAGGAGTTAAGAGCAATACATTTGATTATCCATTCCATGTTGATAAAGAAGTGGCCTGAGGAGAGGATATATACCAACTCTTGAGCAGCAGGAAATAATATGATCAAATAGTCAGTACTTAGAAGGAACATGCAAAGACAAAGGATGTCTAGCAGAAATGTATATACACAGACTAAGGAGAGCAGACATGATACATGCGGATCTTTCATTACATATCAATACCTACCAGAGAATAGCAATCTCATACGAAGCTCTTAACAACCAAGCAGGCAATGAATTTCAGTTAGTTTCTTACTGAGTCATCCCACTGCTTATACGATGGGGCTATGAAGGCATGGTGGCAAGGATGGAAAGTAAGCATGGATCAAAAAGCATATATGTTCCTTTTCACTAAGGCTGACCTTATTATTCCCACAGTCTTAGTCTTTGCTGGATTAGAGATCCTAGCTCCCAGAATGGGAACTCTTCTGTCATAGATCCTAATTAAGGGGGGGGGAGGGGAGGGCAACAACTATCACCTTGCCACTTTGGGTTCCCTATACAAGTGAACAAAACCAAAATAAAACAAAAACAACACACAAAAAGGCAAGAAGTTGACTAGAGGGACGCCTGGATGGGTCAGCGGTTTAGCACCTGCCTTCGGGCCCAGGGCGTGATCCTGGAGTCCCAAGATCAAGTCCCATATCGGGATCCCTACGTGGAGCCTGCTTCTCACTGTCTGTGTCTCTGCCTCTCTCTCTCTCTCCTCTCTCTCTGTGTCTCTCATGAATAAATAAGTAAAATCTTAAAAAAAGAATAGAGTAAAAAGATGTATATATGTATAAAAATTATCCTTTTAACAAAAATATGTATATGTGTGTGTGTAACAAAGAATATACAAAAGCCATCTACAAGTCAATAAGAAATGAATCATTCAATAAGGAGAAGGGAAAAGCATATGAAATACAAATAAATGCATAAAGTTTTGAAATGATACTAAGTCTGCTGTGAAAGTCAGGGAAATAAAATGAAGGCAATTGTAATTGTGAGACAGATAATTTAGAAAAAAAGCAAAAAGACTGATGATTGATAATATCCCGTTTTGGTGAATTTGTGGGGAAATGGTAACTCTGAATATACTCTTTGTGAGAAAAGAAATTTGTTAAGCTTCTTTGGTGGGCCCTTGGAAATCTTTATCAAATTTTTAAAATGAGCTTAACACTTTTTTTTTTTAAACAATTTATTTTATTTTTATTTTTTTTATTTTATTTTTTTTAATTTTTATTTATTTATGATAGTCACAGAGAGAGAGAGAGGCAGAGACACAGGCAGAGGGAGAAGCAGGCTCCATGCACCAGGAGCCCGATGTGGGATTCGATCCCGGGTCTCCAGGATCGCGCCCTGGGCCAAAGGCAGGCGCCAAACCGCTGCGCCACCCAGGGATCCCAAAAAATGAGCTTAACACTTGAGCCAAATTTCAACTTCTATGTATAGGGATATTGAGATGTTCACTGAAGCAGATTTTGTAATCAAGAATAATTGAGATAACCCTAAATATAATCAATAATTAAATGGTTAAATACCACCTATATATAAATATTCTGCCACAGTTTTAAAAAGTAGGAAATACCCATAAGACATGTTTGACATATTTTAAGTAAAAAAGATTTTTTAAAGATAATGTGCACGGTGTGATTTTATTTATAAATTAAAATATATATTTGTCATTCACCTATGTATTTTGTGTATAAATTCACACACTAAGCATGGAAAAAATTTACATTGATGTCGTTTCAGGAAGAGTCTATCGGAGAGACATTGGGAAGATGCAGAAGGAAACATGCTTTGTAACCTACATACTTTCGTATTACTTGAGTGTATTTAAAAATTATAGTGTATTTAAAAATTATAGCCTATGCAATTTTAAAATGGTTACAAAGACCCAAGATTCTTTATTTCTAGTTCAGAGCTATTCCTGCCCAAATGTTGTTGTCTCTATTCTTGTATTGTGAATAAGTCATACAGCACTCAACTTATCCATTTTCAAGGAAAGCCTAACTGATCATTAGGAATTAAGTATATATGTGACATAATTTTTCAGGATAAAAGCAATATAAAATGATAGCTATTGCTACAATAAGTGTATATTTATATTATGTGTACAGTGGTTTCACTCATTATAGATACACAGGTTCTCACAAAGCCATTTCTTTAGGTGTG
The DNA here is from genome assembly GCF_048164855.1 of Canis lupus baileyi. NCBI lineage: Eukaryota > Metazoa > Chordata > Mammalia > Carnivora > Canidae > Canis > Canis lupus. Next base: position 48,222,701 of record NC_132850.1, read on the forward strand.
GATACAATTCTCTAAGATGGTGAGGTTAGAGAATAGGAGTGTGAATTTCTATTTCATTTGAGGTAATATTAAAGAGCTTGAAAATTAGAGGAGAAAAAACAGGTAAAGATGAATGCAGGAGCCTTTTCTAGAATGTTTCATATTCTGCTAGCTCTAAAGATCCTCTTTAAGGGACAAATGCTCTTCACTTATTATGTTTTGATCAGGTTATGTTTTCATCAGGTTAGGAATAAGAAACTTCAATAATCCCTTCTCAAGGAATCTGCAATTTACTTGTAGCCATTGAAATTACTCTTATGCTTTTACTACTTGGTGGAAACAAATGTTTGTCATGTGAATAGGAATGCTGGCTTTCATTTTTGAACACCATTAATGTCCCAGAAAGTCAAGGTTTTCATCTGAGAGAAAATGCAAACTTAAATTGGGGAATAATAATGCCCTGTAAAACTGTCTAATTTACATTGAAAGAGAGGTAAAGGAATTTTAATATGATATCTCTTGAAGGAAAAGGTGACATGATATTACAGAAGGTCAAAACATTTCTTCTTTCATGTTTGAAGAAAACAAACTGATGAAACATGTGTACCAATTACATTTTTACTAGTCACTGCTGAAAGATTGAACTTCATATTGATTCTATTTATGAAACCTGGCCTGATATCCTCTTTTGTGACCCAATGAAGAGCTCTTCCAGTGTGCAGTGGGTCTAACAATGTGTTGGGGGCACAGTTGAGTATACGGAATGAAGACAATGACCAGAGGGAAAAGTCTACTGACTCAAGAAGACCTAAATTTTCTTTTTTTTTTTTTAAGATTTTATTTATTTATGAAAGTGGGAGAGAGAGAGAGAGAGAGAGAGAGAGAGAGAAGCAGAGACATAGGCAGAAGGAGGAGCAGGCTCCATACCAGGAGCCCGATGGGACTCAATCCTGGATCCTGGGATCATGCCCTGAGCCAAAGGTAGACACTCAACCACTGAGCCACCCATGTGTCCCAGGAAGACCTAAATTTTCAACTGGCTATGGAAATTACAGCATCTGTGGAAATTAGAGCCAGAAAGGCAGCACTGAATTTTACTGCAAAAGCCTTAAAAAGAAGGGGGTTCAACCAAGGAAGGGCCTCAATGAAATGGAGGCAATTGAAAGCTTAGCAAGTAGAAATGCATGTCTGGGTAATTCTCCTAGTACAGGATTTCAAGGGAGTAGTGTGTGAAAGAATGAAACAGGACTCAGATAAAGAAACTGAGAATAAGGGAGGTCAAACATTTAGCTCTTGTTTCATTTCTGATATATCAAGGGCAACTTCCTGACTCTCAGTCTATAGCTCTTCTACTACATTTTCCCCCCTTTTCCCCTTAAAGAGAAAGCCTTTTCTCAGAAGCAACACAAAGCAGGTCAATGAGAGAATCTCTATGGACAGAACATGAAGGGTGTGAATATGGTAATTAAATATGTTGACTATCACAAGAGTGATCAAAGTAAATTTGGGGATGGAAAGTGGTTAGCAAGCTTTTTTTTCTCCTGGAACTGAATGAGTTAGAACTTTAAAAGTCAAATCAGCCAATATCTGAATAAAGTGGGAATATTAAATAAATTGAGATGAAAATATTTATGATGAAGATTCTATATTTGCAAAAACAATTTTTCTTATTGAGAATGATGGCTGTTTAAATAATTATCCGTGCTTCTGTACAGATAGTTTAACCATTAGGAAGCATTTAAAATACTTCTGGCCTGTGTTAAATGTACTGTTTAGATTCAGATTATATTTGGCATCTTTTTTTTTTTTTGACAGTCTTTGTCAAAAACACTTCTACTTTCAGTCTAGTAAACTTTAGTAGAACAGTACAATGCCCCCTAATCAGAATTTTTTAGATAACCTTTTATTCTGTCTATAAAATTCATACATAGTATTAATGTAAAATACAGGAAAAGACAAGCATGGACAGGATGATGAAGAATGGTATCTCTCATTCCTATCTCTTGGAGAGAATCATTTTTAAAGTTTTGACATATTGCTTTCAAATTACTATTTTGAAGGTATGGAGATCTATGTGTCAATGCCTGTATACCTTTACCTGTTTTTCTATTTGTCATCTATCCATCTATCTATTCCTCAATACACATACACATGTGTACACACACACACACACATATACACACACCTCATTTTGTTAAAAAATTAAAATAATGCAAAGAGTATTTTTGCTAGACCGTGTATTTATGTAGAGTTTTAATTATCATAATGTATTTCTGTTTGGAAACTAAGATTCACTTTCAGATATTACTAAAAGGCTAGTAATATCTAAATCAAAACTTTAAGTTTCTGGGGCACCTTGGTGGCTCAGTCTGTTAAGCAGTTGACTCTTGGTTTTGGCTCAGGTCATTATCTCAGGGTTTGAGATTGAGCCCCAAAGTGGGCTCTACAGGCTGCGCTGAGTGCATGAGATTTTTTTCCCCTTCCCTCCCCCTCTTCCTCCCGTTTACACATGTGCACTCTCTCTCAAATAAACAAATAAAATCTTAAAAACAAAACGAAAAAATTTTAATTTCTCATCTAAATCAAAGTTTCTCCCTTCTACTCAGCATTATTTCTGACCCATTGTGGCTGAAGGACCTGCAATGAAGAAGGTGAGCATGATATTATCAATCCTCACCCTGCTGTTGGACCCTAGTGTTCAAACAAGGAAAGGAAAATTAGAGGAAAAGAAAACTCTTAGATGACGAGTACTATTTTAGTTCTCTATTGAATAATACTCTTTGTTAGCCATGTCCTCTGTTTTGGAAAGTGTCCAAATATTTACACAATATTTCTAGCTCTTTAGGGTCAGTTTGCACGTGCAAATGCACATACACACACTCAGAGTTTTGTGCTATGCTACTCCCTCATATAGACATTTCTCTGACCTTTAACATGTTTTTCAACTGTCTCCTAGTTTTCCTTTTGGGTCAATTCCATCGTACCACTTAGTTCTCAGGAATGTTAGGCATCCTCACCTTGCTATGGGGTTGAAGGACAAGTTGCTCCTTATGACTATCTTTTGTCCTTATTTTGCTAACTCAAATGAATCCATCTTACTGCCTGCTTTTAGATTGAGAAGCAATTTCCAGGGTCCTAAAATTCCAAGAGACACACATCAGGCTCTATCAAAATTCTCACTTTACTTCAGTCTTTTGCAGCAACAGGGTTACAGCTAATGAATGATGCCAGTCTTTCTTTCTTGTAGATACCCTACCCCTCCATGGATGTTTCTTTTTAGAACATTTGAGGCAGGGCTTGAAGGGAAGAGAAAATACTGTGCACTCCCTGTAAGTTTGACTGCTCTTCTCTCTTAAGGGTGCTCTTGAATCCATTTTTGAACTTTAGACTTCACTTAAATAGGTTAGAGGTGGTAGTAAGGGTTGAGAGTTGCCAGACCAGTTCTTTTCTCTTCACTGAATCCTCCATGGATGTGTCTAGCATCTCTCTTTAGAATGTACAGCTATTTATAACTCATTGTTCTCAGTGTTGGGCTTCAGCCAAAATTCTAAGACAACAGGAAGAGTCCTATTCAAATTCATGTTTTAAATATATATATACACACACACACACACACACACACACACACAGATACAGAGTTGATTTCATATTCCCTATGTTGTGCTTTTTAACTTTTTTTTTTAAATTGACAATTATATCATGTGTATTTATCATGTCATTACATTTCTTTGGAAATGAAATACTGATAATTGATATCATTGCATCTTATGAAATGTCATGATTTATTTCCCTTTTTAATTGTTTAAAATGTTAGTATTTTTTTCTATTTGATTGTAACAATAATGTATACTCATTAAAGAATTTTGGAAAATACAGAGAAGTTCCAGGAAGATGACATTATCATTTGCAATCCCATGAGTAACTACCTACTTTTTGGTATGTTTCCTGCTAGGTTTTCTCCAACTGAATAGTTATCGGTAGGTATATGGATATAGAGATAGTTATGTCAATGTATGTGTGCATATATGCATATATGCATATGCAGGCATATTTAATCTTATTAATACTTTGTATTACCATACATCTGTATTTAAAAATGAATGGGATCCCTACTGTATACCATTTTGTACCCTATTTTCACTTTCTATTATATTTTGATCTTTCTTCATATCTGAAGAAGTGTTTTAAAAACCTGTTTTTTATTACTAGCAAACATGTTAACTGTAGAAAAGTTAGAAGAGACAGATTAGCAAAAAGAAAGTCAAAATAATATTAACTTTTTGGTATTTATCCAGTCTGAGCCTACCAAACAGCCTTTAGATAGAAATGAAGTCATAATAATATGAATATGCAAATCTCACTAGCTATAGAACACATCAGTCTTCTGCTGCAAAGTTCTGTCTTCTATGCCCACCCTCTCCAGTTATTTATGGGCATTCCTCACATTAGAATGCTAATTGTTTCACTTCTGCTGCTCACTCATCTACTGGTAGCAGCTGTATTGGGACAGGAGGACCCGAGAGGCCATAGCCCTCTAGAGAACCTGGTGGGTAGATGCAGTGAAAGCTGCCATGCTCTAGTACCTAGAACCACTACTTTTTGTCCTCTGGGAGCCAGCTCAGTTTGCTTTACTGAGCTCCTTTTCTTCCTTAGTATTCTTTCTAAGGACCCTCTAGCTCCTGCCTGAAATCTGTCCTTCCTACCATCCTCTCTCCATCTCCCATAGTCTGAGAGTTATGGCTGTCTATGTGTGCAACTCAATTGTAGAGACAGTTAAAAAAAATACCCCTTCCCTGGAGGGTGTTTGAGCCTTGTTGTAATTCGTTAGACGTTGTCAGGCAGGAAGTTAGCACTGGAAGTCCTTGTGCGCACACACACACACACACACACACATACATACACACATAATTACGGACTGATTTTTAGAATATACATGATATTATATGATATTTTATACTGTGTAATTTTCTGGGTGTATTTATTATGAAACATTTTATGTATTTAAGTATTTACATCTGTATGTGCATGTGTACATGGTGGTTTTAGAGAAGTATCTATAGATTCTTTGACTCTCCTCCACTAAGAAGCAGCTTAATTAACCTTCCTTTGAATGTGAGCTGGACTTGGTGACTTGCTTCTAGTGATAAAACATCACTTTTAATGTTAGATTGTAAAAGACTAAGGCATTGGACTAAGACTATTACCAAAGTAATAGACCTAAAATTACTTCAAAATCAAAAGTAAACAACAACAACAAAAAACCTTGAAAACCCCCAAAAAGAGGCTATGAGGAAATGGAAAAATAGCATACTATATAGCTCTTTGGAGTCTAAACAGCTGCAGAAAACATCCAAATAATATTTTAGAAACGGTCCCGTGAAGAAATGAAGCCATCTCAAAACCTTAAATGCTGAGGGCTCACTGGTCCTGCTGGCACTGCTGCCCCAAGTGCCTTGCAAACTAAACTCTTCTTGTTTCATGACTTCCATGGAAGATTCTCAATCTCTGCTGCTCTCTGATCCTGCCTCTTAGTCTGGAATTAGTGAATGTGAGTGATGGAACCTTTGTTGTAGGCATATACTCTCCAAATGGAAGGGACAACTCAGAATTTGGCCATTTTAGTTTCTACCTTGGAAAATAGGCTGGGTCTTTCACTGGGAACAGTGCAACTAACTTAATGCAACTAACAACCTTCACACGTCCAAAATGCATCCACACAAAGGGGAACAACACAAAGTTTCATTCATTACTGCATCCTGAAAAATCCATTTTTCATCTAGTTGCTTTACCATTTGGCTCCAATCCTAACAGCCAAACTGAAAAGTTGTTTAATACCAACATATCCTATACAAAATGGTGGAAGGAAAGATAAATGAGAAAAGAGAAGTGAAATATATAAGCCTGAGAAATTAAAGCACAAGAAGTTGCTTGTTCTCTCTTTGTAATTGGTCATGAGGCTAGTGTTAGTAATTATGACTCTTCTACTACTTATTTTATGTATCTTTTTAAAAAATGTAGCCAACGTCTCAAGTGTCAAGGTGTCTTACCTAATGTAGTGTCCCAAACGGTCATTCTTGAGGAATCTAAGGCTTTGGTTATCTTTCCTGCATGAATGCTGTGGCCTCCCAATGAGCTTTATCAATGGATAAGTCAGAACCAGGAAGCACCCCAGGACCTTCTTTTAGAACCTTCAATATTTCTTACTTTCCTAATTGTGTAGCAGCAATTCTAATTCCCCTTGACAGAATCAATCTCGAAAGTCAACACCATAATCCCCTTTATTGGCTATTCATTTAGTGCCCTGAAGAGCCTGATTTGTTCAGGTAGTATTGCCAATTTACCAATGAATGATTCCATTGTTTTATATTCTGATATAATCACTACTGCTTTGGTTACTGAGACAACCAAATCAACAGCACCCAGAATTTCATGAGCGGAAAGTTGCATTTTGAGAATGATGACATTTTGTGTAGGGTCTTCTGAAATCTAGGATTTCCCACTCCACCCTCTTTCAGGCCATTGATCATTGGCAGCTTTGCATGGTACTTTAGACAAGAGTAGAGGAAGGGATAAAGGTGTAGCACCCAAACTCACTCGAACTTTATCAGATCCTGTTCTGTATATCCAATTCTACTTGATGTTGGAGCACATTGGTGTACACCTGACGTTATAGACAAGTGGGTTAAGATGTCAAATTTATAATGTGAAATTTCAGGTCTCATGGTCACATGTGTTATTGTAAATAGATACTAGAGACAAACCAGGATCTATTATTCGAAACAAGAAAGACAGTTTAGAAAAGGGTAATGGCTTTAACCACAAATCTTAAGAATCTCTTCTGTGATTCTTCTAGGGACTAGCCAAAAACTTAACCATTGGATTTCATGAGTAAAGTAGTGAAGCTCCTTCCAGTAGAGTCTGGTCAGCTGAAAAGCCTTCTTTTCCCCTGAGACATTCCTTGAAATTATCACCTTTTAATGTACCTCATAAAGGCTCAGATGGCATATTTAAAAGCAGTCATATTTTCTCTCCCAAAACTAAAATGGTTCAAATATAATTCCCTTTTGCAGTGGACACAGATTACTGAATCTTATCATTCACTTTGTTTGAGAGAGCCCATATTGCCCTGGAAACATATTTTAGAGAAGTTAATATTCGGGTTCTGTGTTTTTGTATTTTTATCTCCTATTATTTGGAAAATGTATATTTTATGTTTGGCTCCCCATTTCCCATGAACTAGGATAATGTAGGATGGTGAGACAATCCACTTCTCTAAAGGGAATCAGGCTTATCTCTTTTCTAGACTCATAAGATGTGGACTTTTTGAGATGTAGGAGTCTCAGGAGAATGACTAATGTCTAATATTATAATGAATGATTCCTGTTAGGTCTGAACTTGCAGGCAAGAAGATTAACAACTCAAACTACTTACTGATTTGAATGAGGCTGAGCAATATGAATGCATTTGACAACCAGGTTCTTAAAAAAGAAGACCATTAAGTGCATAATTCAAATACAAAACCGAGTGTACTTCTCCTAGTCACTTTTACCATACCTTGACCCTGTGGACAAGATATATTTCAAAAATTTTAGTTTGTGTTGTTTTGACGTGGAAAATGTGTGTTTTTTTTTTCTTGGATAGATTCAAACTTTCTGAACAACACTACGTTCCCATAATTATTTGTCATGTGGGAGATATGGATAAATGGCTTTAGACCAGGGCAAGAGACACTCACTACATTGAACCTATCATGATTCTCGCTAATTATTAATGGCAGAGAAAAGGGACAGTTCTAATATGCAGAGGTGGAGAAATACTACCAGATTTGTTGCTTTGTCTATTCTTTATTAAAAACTCTCTGCCTACTTTTTCTTGTTTACTTAGCAAATCCTCCATCTTTTTTCTTTGCCAAACCCAGGTATTTGAAGTTTTTTTGTCTCTCTTCATGTGCATACCCCTGAAGACATTTCAAGGGTGCTTTCATAAGCATAGCTTTTAATGGCTAACAAATAACATGTGTGGAATGCCATATTTAAGACATTTATAATTCCAGCTTAAGCGAATATTGCTACAGCGCACAGGTATTTGAAGTTGCAAGGAATATCTGATGGGTAAGTGTTAGATCATTTTATATTATGCTTATATAACTTTCACACATCTATGAGTATTTTAGGATTACTTCTTATGGTAAAATTTCTGGATCAAAGGGGTATATGTTTATAAGGTACAGGGAGCAAACTTGGCCCCAGAAAACATAAATTAATTTATAATTCTACCAGTAGTGTACAAAGAGTTTATTTCTTCACAACTTTGTTAATTTGAGATGTTATAAATAAACACAATCTTTACAATCTGTTAGGTAAAAGGTATTATCTTATTTTTTAAATGTACAAATGACATATTTTAATAGGTTACTTATGTTTTTTCCATTTTTCCATTGCTGTTTTTGTCTTATTGATTTCTAAGAACTTTTTATATATAAAGAATATTTAACATTTACTTATCACTTATGTTTAAAATATTTTCTCCAATTTTTAATATGGATTTAATTAAAAGAAATAAATATTTTAAATATATATGTGATAAATATATCAATATTTTCCTTAATTTTTTTTTAACTGGATGCATTGATTGCATGCCTAGAAAGCTTTACCTGCACTAAATCTGTGTAAATATTCCCCTAGAGTTTTTTTTTTAAGACTTTCTTTATTTATTTGACAGAGAGTAAGAGAACACAAGCAGGGGGAGCAGCAGAGGGAGAGGGAGAAGTAAGCTCTCCGCTCAGACAGCCAAACTCGGGGCTTGATCCTAAGACCCAGGGATCATGACCTGAGCCAAAGGAGACACTTCACTGAGCCACCCAAGCACTCCTCCCCTAGAGATTTTTATAAAACATTTTGCTTCATTACTTCAATATAAGTCTTTATTCAATCTGTAATGCATTCTAGGGTATATCTTGGGGGAAGTGATCCATTTTTTCCCCAAATGATAAATTCCCTGCTTTATTTATTAAATAAATTGTTCTTCCTCTCCTGATTTAAAGCACTATCTTATGCTTAAGATAAGCATTCTTATCTGAATTCTTAAGTTTGCTAGCACTTAACCTATTTGTGGGCATTTTTTCCCCTATTTCCTTTGTTTGGTTTGATTCTGTGACTCTACACTGTTTTGATTATTACAGATTTTTAAACATTTTAAACATGATATTTAGTTCTTAATTTGACTCTGGTTGGTGAGAACATATTGTTTTTGAACAACATTATTTTCCAAATGACTCAATTTGTCGAAACTATTTAATCTGGGTTTTATTACTAGAATACTTCTATAATGTTGTTTTGAATTGGCATTATATTCTTATTTTAAATATTTATGGCATTTGTATTCATCTCCATAGCTATATTAGCGACAGTTATTTAGTTTTAACAATGTTCAACGGGTTTCAAGACACTATCTTGCCCTAGTAGATAACATACTCTATATTCTAGAGTTCTCTTTTGAATATTCTCTTGGTTGGATTAAAATTAGACTTGAAATAATATTTTGTTTTGCAAGAGTCCATGAGTAATATTCTTTATTAGCTCTTACACAGATGCATAAATGAACATAAACACAAATACATATATATGTAAAGCTCTCTTTTTGTTTTTTGTATACAAGCTTGCATCTTAGCTTGGGTTAGCTCTTCAGGGAGATATAAATTGTTTTCCTTAAAAATATCTATAGATGTTAATTTTCAGTATAACTCTTAATTTTGACTTCTTATGCAGATGCCTCTAGAATACTGCTTATCTTATCCTGATGAATCACACTTTGGTATTAGACCTATTGGGTATCTTAGATTGACATTTTATTATTCTTATGTAAAACAACTATTTTGATGCATATACATCTATTAATTACTCCATTGTTTTTGACATTTTGTGTCCCTAAGAATATATCTGAGACTTTCTTATTTTTTTTTTTTTATTTTAGGTAGCATACTTTTTTCTACCTATATATTGTTTTTCATTTTGGTTATGCAAAATTTTCAAGAGAGCTTAGGTAATTTATACCTTTTCAGTAAAATTTCCTGCAGCATGTAGAGCAACAGCAATCCCACCTACTATGGGTTTGCACTGCAGTTTCAAAAGGTTTTCTACAAGTATGTTCTTGACTTTTCCTTGTGTTTTATTTTTTTTATTTTTTTATTTTTTATATTTTTTAACTTTTTATGATAATCACACAGAGAGAGAGAAAGGCAGAGAGAGAAGCAGGCTCCATGCACCGGGAGCCCGACGTGGGATTCGATCCCGGGTCTCCAGGATCTGCCCTGGGCCAAAGGCAGGTGCCAAACTGCTGCGCCACCCAGGGATCCCTTTCCTTGTGTTTTAATGTGCTCTTTTTCCCTTGGAGTTTTTGTTTTGAATTCACTGCATTGTAGCTCATCTTTTCAGGTTATACACCATATCACTGATTTGGTTTTTCTGTATTCTGTACTCTATACTGATTGTACTATAAATTTTAATTCAATTGAAATTCTATTGTCGCATTATTACCTTATTTCATACTACTCAAGGCTTAGTTAGCCTTGGACTTCCTCTTTATTTTAATTTTTTAAAAAATATTTTACTTATTTACTTATGAGAGAGAGAGAGAGAGAGAGAGAGGCAGAGACACAGGCAGAGGGAGAAGCAGGCTCCATGCAGGGAGCCTGATGTGGGACTCGATCCCAGGACTCCAAGATCATGCTCTGGGCTGAAGGCAGGCACTAAACTGCTGAGCCGCACAGGGATCCCCTGGACTTCTTGTTTATTATGCATTTTAGTCATGCTCAGTTTTATTTCAATTTCACATCATTATCTCACTTGTTTCTTTAAATTTAATAGAGTGCAAGATTGTAGGAGATTTCTGAATCTTCTAACTAATTCTTCTGCACTTGGAATATGTCTTTTCTTCTAGCGTATGCATCTAGCTTATGTACCCACTCTAAGGGTGCCTGGGTGGCCATTTGGTTAAATGGTCACCTCTTGATCTCAGCTCAGGTCTTGATCTTAGGCTTGTGAGTTCAAGCCCTGCTTTGGGCTCCATGCTGGGTGTGGAGCCTACTTTATAACTAACTAAATATTAGTTAATTTATAGTTACCCATTCTTGAATAAAAGATTAATTTAAGCCCAGTGTTTGTCATTAAACCATTTAGCTCATTGTGTTTAGGTGTCTCTTGTTAGATCTTAAGCTAGCATTCAAATGATGTGCACACTATGAAAATGATTTTGGAGTATTGTGCTAATTCAGGTAGCATCAACTCTACTGGAATATAGAAGAATCTCCTCCCACTTTTGCCAGGCTTCTGGATGATTATTTTTTCCTGAATAACTTGAGACATTATGTATATATATAAATACATATATATCCTTCTTTTGGATACACTGTGGCTAAAACTTAGATCCTCCCCCCTTTTTAAAATATTTTATTTATTTATTCATGAGAGGCACAGAGAGAGAGAGAGGCAGAGACATAGGCAGAGGAAGAAGCAGGCTCCCCTCAGGGAGATCCCTGAACTCCAGGATCACATCCTGAGCCGAAAGCAGTTTACCTGCTGAACCAACCAGGGGTCCCTAAAACTTCAATTCCTTAATTGCCCTTAGAGTTTGTATTAACTCTGTCCCTCCTAGTTCTGACCTCATATCGCAGTGTGACATTGCCTGTTCACTTTTAATCTGAAAACTGTTATACATTACTGAAATTGTTCATTAGTAGAAGAAAAGTAGGAAGGACCAGTGTAACAGAGAGGTGAGCAGAACAGAGGATTCTCTTAAATACTAGTGAAAAAACCTGATAAGAGCATTGATTAATATTCAAACTATTACTGTTGCAATGACACATTTTTTTCCTGTGTTGAGGGTGAGGACTGTGTTTTCAGAACAGAGAACATGTGTGTAGGTCAATAGACAAGAGACCCTGTGAATGGTAACAGGTTGTATAATGGACGGTGTAGAGAAAAGGGTGGGAGAAGATGAGGCTAAGGAGGTCAGAGTACATCACTACATATACCTGCCTGTGGGATTTAACTTTATCCTGAAGAAGGTGTTGAAATTTTCAAAGCTGGTGTGTAATAGTGGGACAGAAAGATCCCTTTGGCAATAATTTGATTGGAGCAGGAGGAGGATCTTGATGAGAAGAGCACATAGGAAGCCATGGCAATCACCCAGGCAAGAAAAAGGTAACATCCTGGAGGGAAAATGAAAGATTTTTTGATTGGAATAGAGGGCAAGAGAATGGAAGGAATCCAGGGTGACTCTCATGCATTTGGCTAATGTTACAGAGTCAATGAGTGTGACATTCACTGGAATAAGCTGGCTTGTTGAGACTGTGGTATTGAGTGATAATGAGTTCAGTTTTGGAATTTTATTAGTGATCTCATACATACAGTTTTTCTACATTTCTAAAGCAATGATCACTTTAACTTTAGTGGAACAACAGGAACAAAATGTTTCCAAGGATAATATATGGTGAATGTTTAGTATGCATATATTGCCTAAACTAGTTGGATTGTGGTATGTTGTTGCTAAGGCCAAGAAAGGGAGAGAAATTAACCAGCAAGATCAGTATTTAAATCAGAGTTGCATTGGCAGCATAAGGGAGTGAGAAAGAGCTTAGCTTTGGAAGGCAGGAAATTAATATCCTTGAACGGATTTTACTCATTAACAGTAGGATTTGGGGCAAGGCACTTAGTCACTTAGTCATAGGCTCATAGATAGTATCATCTTTCAAATTATTTCAGAGTCTTAAGATTTGAACTAGATAGTTGATATGAAATTGCTTCCATATGCCGGTTTCATATCTAGAATGAGGAGAAACAAAATATTAGATATTTATTGGAAACTGCATTGGGGCAGAAGTGTTCTGGTGCACTACCTTAAGATATAAATAAGACTAGCCTTTTGTGCATTTTAATGATACCTTTGATAAAAGAACATATTTAATTCAATTTTTTAAACATAATAGTTTGGAGACTAGAACATTGCAAATGTAAATTCTGACACATTACAAATAAAATAAAGCTAAATGGCAGTACTTAGTGCCAGAGAAGATTTTTTTTGCTATCAATTTTTTAATTAGCATTTTCCTTTATTAAAAATACAAGAAGAGAGAAAAAAAAAAGAGTTTTGCATTCAGTATTAATGTAGTTTTCAACTCCTGGCTATGATTACATCATAAATATCATAGCCAAACTTCTTACAGAACTAAATACAGAGCATTTCATATTCTTTCAAACAAGTTCACATAATTAAGAAAGTGTTTTTCAAATGAAATAGAATTATCTCGTTTACTCTGCTGTATTTACATATGTCTTTCATGAAGAGCTATTTGGCAGTAAATCTAGCTGTTCTTTAAATAAGCATACTAAAATACTTCTTCAGAGTCTAAAGTTCTACTAAGAGGAAAAAAAAATCCACACCAATTTTGCCTCCGAAAAGATATTATCACTGCTCTTTTTGTTGGTCTAGAGACAAAATATTGGAGAAAATGGAATTTTACCAAAAGCAAGTTATGAATTCTCTTTCATAGAATCTTATCCTACAGTTTTTTAAATAAACCAATAAAAATTAATGGATTAGAAAAAAAAAAAAACCCTACTTATTTCCCTCAAAGTATTTTGGAATAAAGAAACTGATAATTATTTACCCAGAGGCAATCCTAGGTAAGCTCCCCTGAGGCAGAAGTCCAAATGAAAAACTTAAACACTGCAAATTGTGTTCGTCACATGAAGTCCTACACATTTAAAACTGAAAACAAGCCAGCCCCACGTCTGATTGGTAGATATTATTAACTAGTGTCCATTCAGCACCTCAGTTTGAATGGGTTTCATTGCCAAGTTTAAATTTTAGGTGTGTTAATATCTGACAGAGATTCCATTTTAACTCTGTTGGTTGAAAAAGCATATATTTTAACAGTTGAATGGGTTTGAGAATAACAACTTCTCAGCTTGTGCCTGAGTGTCAGATCATTCTTATTGATACCAGGGGATTAGACTAGTGGTTCAGAGGCACTCTTTGCGGTCAGGCTGCTTGAGTTTGAATCCTGGCTTGGCTGTCTACTTAGTAACCATGTGACTTGAAACATATTACTGTCCTTCTTTGTCCTCAGTTTCCCTAATTGTAAAATGGGGAAAATAAGAGTACCTCTTTCATGGTTGTTGAGAGCATTATATGAGTAAATATATAAAGCAGTTAGAACAGTTCCTGACACACTAAGTGTTCAGTACTTGTAAGCTCTTGTTACTATTATCAGCTCAGAGAATAGTTAACACTATATAAAGCTGATAAGCAATGAGAAAGAAGAGTAGACTCTGTGATGGTGTCCTAGACATTGCAGGGATTTGGGGGAAGGAATGCATCATTCATGGGGACTCTACCAGTCCCCAATAGAAGCCAATAGGCCTCTTCTTCTTATTCCTTGGGATCAATCTTGAAAAACCAAAAGGAAGAGTATATCACTATATTCATCATTGAATGCTGGCGACCTAATCAGAACCTTCAGTTATTTTTTTGCTGGTAACATTCATTCCCAAACGAATCCCTCCTCTCCCCCTCCCTATCCCCGCAAACTTGCAAAACCCACATGCCTCACTTGAGAAATACATGTGCCAAGTTTGAAATTTTAAAATTCAAACTCCTTTAATTTTTTGCATACACATAAATTCTGGCAAATTTCGACGCTGGTTAAAAAAAAAAAAAAAAAAAAAAAAAAAAAACACGTTTTGCTTGTTGGAATGCTATTATCGCTCCAAACGAATGAACAGATTTCTTCAGCCTTTCTAAATGTAATTCATTTCTGAGAAGACAATAAGGATGAAGAATTTCTTCTTTAAGGGTCATGCTGAAGGAGGCATAGAAAGTACTGAGTTTGTGCACACAATGTGCAAAATAAGTTTGCTCTCACCTATAACCGGATTATTTTATAAAGTTTCTTTGCAAAACTCCTGATGAGAAAACATAGCCTTGACAAAATGAAGAAGGAGTTTTAACTGGAACCTATACTCCTCATGTAACTCATTACAATGGATAGCTTTATGTGTCAAATTGGGTAAGCTATATTACCCACATTTTCAGTCACATACTTATCTAGGTACTTCTGTGAAGTTATTTTGTGAAAGTGGTTAACATATGAAACCAGTTCACTTTAGGTAAAGAGGACTAGCCTAGATAATGTGTATAGGCTTCATCCAATTGTTAGAAAGGTCTATGCGCAAAACAGAAATTTCTTCCTTACGTGTGGGGTCTACAGTCCCAGCTTCTACTTGAGAATTCCAGCCTGTAGGCTTGCTCTACAAATTTTGAACTCTGACCAACCAAACCCCACAATTTCATGAGACAACTCCTTGATATAAATCTCTCATATATATATATCATATATATATCTCACTGATTCTGTCTCTTTGGTAGAACTCTGATAGACATTTTGTCTTAACTGTGATATAAAATGCGAAGTGCGAGTTTCAGTGGCATAAGACTTTTTACTTAAACTGCAACA
This sequence comes from Canis lupus baileyi, assembly GCF_048164855.1. NCBI lineage: Eukaryota > Metazoa > Chordata > Mammalia > Carnivora > Canidae > Canis > Canis lupus. The sequence goes on from NC_132850.1 coordinate 48,238,194, forward strand.
ACACTACTGATTTTCAGAATTTAAGCATCTATAGTTGGTTTTTAATTTTTTATTGAAACATTGCACACACACACATACACACAGAGGGATAACACATATCAAATTGAATAAACCTGTAGAATCAATACCCAAATCAAAAAACATAATATAATCTGTATGCCAGAAGTCACCTTGGTGCTCCTTGTCATCATGTCTCCCCTTCTCCCAGGGTAACCAGTGTCTTGGCCTCTAAATGCATAGATTAGTAAGCAGACAAGATTTTCAGTGTTGATAAGTAAATGTGATTTGAGAATAGATATCATTATCTTTAGACCTGGGTTGAGGTGTTGAAGCAAAGAGTGTCTCATTACTCAGAGGTTGTTATAAACCCACTAAGATTTAGAGCAAATGATGAGTTTTTCTTACTATTGTAAAGTCTTAGTCACTAGAGAGGTTTTCTTAAGTGTATATTATAAACTCTATTCCAATTAATAAGGAAAGCTAAGTCCATAGAGTAGGGAATTTAGTAGGCAGATTTCTGCCCTCACGTTATTTAATAATTAATTGCAAAAAATAATTAATTCTGTAAAATGGAAATTTGTTTCTTTCCAAACTTCAAGCCGGTGGTACTGTAGTGGTCTTCCTGAGTATTCCAGATTTTTAAAAAAGATTTTACTTAAATATTTGAGAGAGAGAGCACAAGTGCACAAACCAGAGGCAGTGGTGGTGGTGGTGGTGGTGTAGGGGCCAAAGGGAGAAGCTGACTCTCGACTGAGCAGGGGAACCTGACTCTGGGTTCAATCTGATCCCAGGATTCCAGGATCATGATCTGAGCCAAAAGCAGATGCTTGATCAACTTTGCACAGATGCACCCTTCAGCTTTTTCATAAGGATACATAGACCAGCTTCTTTGCTGAAAAGAGACTTTCTATGTACGATATATACCATGTGAAAATATCCCTTTTGTTGGTATTTATAAGATCTCTCACTGATAGCACTTTACTGACTTTGTGAAGCTCTCTAGCCATCTGCAGCTATTTCCTGGTATCACATATGCAATCAGTCCATAATTCCTTACAGGAAAGTTAAGTCAGTAATATCCAACTTGATGTACATTTTAAAATTAAATAAATATCAGAAGATTATTGGAGTAAGTAACACCACTTCAGAACTTGCATTATAAAAACTCTACTTCGGTGGTGGAAAATAGGACTTCTGCACCCAGAAAGGTTTATGGAAAGATGGATGGTTGGGAAATGAAACCAGGAACGGACTTCAAAGTTCCTGTGTACACTCAAGTTCTGTCTCCTCTGGCCAGTAACCTCCCAGGTACCTTTTACAACATTGACCAATGTTGGTCATTGTGAACCCTCTATTTTCATCCACGTGAGCCCTCTCTCTTGGTCAATGTGAGCCCTCAATCCTATTCCTTGGGAAGGCATTACTCAGTTCTGAATATACACCACTCCCCAAATCCCTTAGGTCATAAAAAATATCAGGGCATTTGATTTACTGGGGTGAAAACAGGAAAAAAGAGATCTGGGGAATGAAAAGCCCTGTTAAATAGCTTGGCCATTCTAGCTCTCATTGTGGTGATGAGAACAAAACCAGATTAACATGGCTGTTGGGGATTTCCATGTTGACAAAGTTTTTGTATTTATATCATAGTCATATAGGTGCATGTCTTATCTCCACTAATATACCATGGGCTTTTTAAGGAAAAGATATCTTCCCAATAAAGCTTTGCGTTGCCTCCATAGTGTCTAAAAAATCAGTATTTGTCATATAGATTAAAAAATAACCATCATTTAGTTTTTAATATTAACCCATCAAAATTAGGAAAAAATTATGCAATTTTGGGGATGAAGGTTATTTATCCTCCAAAAGAGATTTAGATGATCTAACCATTGCCTAATCTTTTAAAGGAAGAATAAGCAGAACGAATCTAAATAAAGCCTTAATGTATCAACACTTGGGATGCTGCACATTATTCTGGTTATTTCATCTTGAGGGACAGAAGAGCAACAGAAATAATAGGAAAAGAATAAGGAGACCATGAAAGAACTGTGATAAGGACATGAGCAAATCCTATTAAATTATTGATCTTATTGTGTCCTTTAGTTACAAACATTTACAGCAAAACTTCTTGAAAGCTTATCCATTCACTTGGATCTGATTTCTCTACTCCAATCTCCCTCAAGTCCTCCCTAACCCACCTTTCAACACCAAATCCACTCTACCAACACTGACTCCAGGGACACACATTCCAGGCCTTCCTTAAAGGGCTTGACTTCCCATTTGACAAAAGTGACCACTCTCTCCTTTTTTGAAGTTCGTGGCTTAGCTTCTAGGATGTGCTCTTCAGGATGTCCCTCTCCCTGCCTCTTCGCGGGGGTCTGTGCCAATCCCCTCCTCGTCAGATGCCTTCATGTTGGAGTGCTGGGAGCTCCCTTGCGTCTTTCTCTGGTACATTCACCCTGTTGGTCATGAGCTCAGTCTCATTGAGAGTTATCCTCTGTATGGAGATGCCTCTCAAATGTATCATCTCGGGCTCACTTCTCCGAAGATGCCCGGTTCCAGCTGCCCACTCAACATCCTGATGGATACCCAGTAGGGTATCTAATGGGTCCAATCTGACTTCTGTTTTCTAGCAAACTCCTCCCAATCTTACACTGAAAACCCGTTGCTCAGATAATCTTCCTCATCTCAGACTCCGGCCAAAATCTCATCTTCACCCCTTCATCTCATTCAAGCCATTCAGTAAATCCTGGTGGCTCCATCTGAAAAATGCTCTCAGAACTTCACCATGTCTCACCAGTTCCCCTGCTGCCATCATCTTTCACTTGGATCGTTGCAATTGTTTCTTGATGATAGCCTCTCTGCTTCATTCTTGCCTTCCCATGGTCTGTTCTCAAAATAGCAGCCAGAGTGATAGCAGTTAAAAAGTAAGTTGGATCACCTTACTTCCTCTGCTGAAAACTGTCTGTTGGCTCTCCAACATACTTTTAAAAAAAATATTTTATTTATTTATTCATGACAGACAGAGAGAGAGAGAGAGGCAGAGACACAGGCAGAGGGAGAAGCAAGCTCCATGCAGGGAGCCCGATGTGGGGACTTGATTCCGGGACCCTGGGAGCATGACCCGAGCCAAAGGCAGATGCTCAACCACTGAGCCGCCCAGGCATCCCTCTCCAACATACTTAAGCAAAATCCAAAGTCCTTGTATTGGCCTGCAAGAGCCAACATGATCTGGCAACCTCATTTTTTACTACTCTTTTTTTCTCCCTCTAGTCATATTGGCCTTCTTGCTGCAGGCTCATGGTTTCTGCAGTCCCTGTTTCCTCTGCCTGGCCCACTTTTTCCCCAGTCATCACTTCGTCACTTCCATCAAATGAGCTCCTCAGATAGACGTTCTTTATCATGTCTGAAATCACAACCACCTCCACATTCCCTAGCTTACTTTCCTGTGTTTAATTTTTCTCCAAAGCAGAACATACTTTTTCTCCAAGTTATGAACATACTACATATTTTGCTTATATAGAGACAGAATGAAAGTTCCCAGGAGGCAGGGAATGTTTTATTTTCCTCTGATAAATATATTCCATCACCTAGAATTTTAAGGCTCAATTATATGTTGCATGATTGTGCCTCTTCCCTTCTCATTCCCTTCCCCTCCTTTCTTCTTTTCCTGTCTTCTCCATTCCCTTCCTTTATCTTGTCTTCTCTACTTATATTTATTCCTTTGATGATCTCCTTGCCAATATGGCTTTAATTATCACAAAAAAGTGAAATCCCAGGTGTGCCTGGGTGATTCAATCAGTTAAGACTCTGACTCTTGATTTCAGCTCAGGTCATGACCTCCAGATCCTGAGATGGAGACCCGGGTCCACACTTAGGGGAGAGTCTGCTTGGGATTCTCTTTCTCTGCTCCTCACCCCTCTCACGCATATGCACTCGTTCTTTCTCTCTCTCAAAATAAATCTTAATAAAAAGAAGGTAATACCAAACTTGTTTAATAAATACTGTAATATAAAATATATTTAGAGACACCTATTCCTTTTGAGAAAAGGAGCTAGGCAATATAGAAATAAGATGCTTTTTTAAATAATTGGTAATTACCATGTGAGATATATTTCTCCTACTAACAGTTTCATTCAGTCTCTCATGATTTTTCCTTGGATTCTTAGAATAATATCTCCATTGTTATTTGTAACTTGTATGCAACTATCTCTGATCTTTTCTTCACATAGTTGCCAAAGTAATCATATCACACATGTGAATATATTTCATTGGTTTTCTATAAATGAGGAGGAGGGTGAAAATGATAATGATGATAAAGGTGTAGAATCAAGTATTTTGAAGCTGGAATGATACGTGTTCTTTTCCTCAAAGTCAAATACATGTTTTCTATATGAGTTAAGCATATCAAGGAGAAATTCTGGAGAATGCCTGTATTATACATGTATATATTTTCACTGCAAGAAAAATACTTCTTAGATGAATTAAAGGCCTATATTGCCAATAGAACTTTTAAACACTTCATGCTTTTAAATAAAGTAGAAATAAAATTGAAACCATCTTGAGGATCATGATGTATTTCTATAACTGTGTGGACCGTTGCTTGTCATTAGGCTCAAGTTTTAGCTTGGTCAGCATTTTCTTTGCTAAGGTCATCCATGAAACCCATTTTAGATTGATTCATTTCTTTGTTAAGTTACATGGTATTTTAGTGGTGCATAACAGGATAGATTCTCTTGCAGGAAACACAAAAGTAGAAGTGTTTTCCAAATCTTTCTATACTTGAGTGACATTCTTCACTGGCCCAAACTTCTTTGGCTAATTGATTCTCTAAACAAGACCTCAGCCAACCTTCAGAGCAGCTGTTTCTGGAAAAACGGAGACTGGCAAGTGAGGGAATACCTGTGGCTTTAACAGGCAGGCATTTGCTTTCCACCACATTCTAAATTGCCCTCTCTGAAAGGGTTGCTTTTGATGACCAAATGTATCTTGTTTTCTCTTGGTTAAAAAAAAAAAAAGAAAGAAAATACAGTCCTATTTTTTAGACCATGATAACACAAAGCAGTCACTGGAAAAATTGGCAAGAGTGAGTAAAGTTCCTAATAGGCTGGCCACTGTGACTTGGGATATTTTTCTGAGAAACCCAGTAATGCCTATTTCATTTTGGAATAGATTCCTTTCCCCCAGTGGCACTCCAGAAGCCTTGCTGTCTGTTTCAATTATAAATCCCCAGTCTTCTCATCACAGACTCAGGGCTATAACTGACTTCTGGCAATTTATGATCAGACCTAAAGCATTTAGCTAGTGAATTGTACCATTTGTTGAGCATGTAAAAATTTCTGACACTTGGAGCCAAAATTAAAATGTCATTTGGTAAATGAGTGTGTTAATAGCTAGGGAATCTTAACAAGAGAGATAACCAATGCCTTACTTAAAATCCTAGAATTTTAGAGCTGGAAGGGAACTTAGTGATCATTTACACTCTAACCCTTGATTTTACACATAAGGAGACTGCAGTCAAGGGAGATTATATACCTGGCTCAAAGACACACCTGGCTTACAAAGACCAGTCACCTCATTCCCTCCAAGATCCTGTTTTGTGTCCCGTGATTCTCTTTTCATTCTAATATGCTTTTGTGAAAGAGCAAAATCAGAAGCCTAAGATATTAGGCGTTTACTTTCCCTTACTGGTAGTTCTCTTTTCCCTAGTGGGATCGGGCAGGGTGGGTAGGTGGAGGAAGACTGCACAAGTCGAGAAGCCCCTGAGGTAAAATTTCATGGCTTCTATGTATTTAGGAATGTTAGTGTTGTAGGCCGAGTAAAAAAGGAGGGGGATAAAACTATCTCTCTTGGAAACAACTACCAAAGATAAGAAACTTTTGGTGTCTATTTAATAGTAGAAGGCATGAGGCCATCTTTGATAACTTTTCAGTCAGTGTGTTTGTATACATTGGGTTGGTGTCAACAGGTCCTGAGTGTGTCATGATTTCCTGGATTTTCCATTACTTTAGTTTGTAGGACAACTACTATCAAATAAAGCATACATTTGAAAAACAAACTTAGAAGAAACTTTGGAAAGACCACAGAGACTGAATTTTTGGAATTAAGAGCCATTTAACATTTATGGTTGTGACACTGGAGTTTTGTAGATGAACTTGATAAGAAATTAGGAGAAGATTATTTTTGTAGTCTTATATCTTCAGAGTTGTTAGAGGTAGAATCAATCTATTAAAATGATGTTCCATAGTACTGTTGCAGAATGATGTCGAGAGTCTTAGGGACCCTAGAAATGTATCAGGGTTTGAGTTTTCCAACAGTTGACAGTGAATGGCTCTTCATTTGGACTGAGGTTGCCTTTCTGATAAACCTTTTTCCCCTGTAAGGAATCCTGAACATTCACATTTGATGGTGTTATATCCAGGTCTTAATTATTAGGATATCAGAGAATGTCTGCTGCATGGTAGATACTTACATCTTTTTGAAGAAAATGTAAAAGGTTTATAAATTTGGATTTATTTCAGAGAGGGACAGAGACTGAAGGAAAGGCTTAAGTATTGGATGTGGCCATGTTCAGAGCCAGACAACCTCTTCTAGCCCATTGGATCTTATCACCTGGAGGTTTGGGGGAGGGGGGGATCACTTGTCATTACATTTTCTTCTATCCACTTTGGAACAAAAAGAATAGATAACCCATCAAGCTACAGCATAATAGCCAACAATTTTCTGTGGTGGCCTGAGACTAATGTTTTGATGTATGAAAATGAAAAAGGAATATTTTAAAAAGATAAAATTGTTATGGATATCCAAACCCCAATTTCTAATAATTCATCTACTAGGTTAATAAATTCAGTTTTTCTCAGCCAGCATTTAATGATATTCTATTTGTGAAATATTTGGCTTGTATAGAAATGGAAGACCCAGATAGTCCATGTGAGAAAGTCCAAGTTAGAATTTCCATTAAATTTTATTTTAACCATGAGATTTATTTGAAATAAGACAAGAGAATCTGAGTTCTTGGTACTCTTATAAACTGTATATAGAATAGCAAATTGATTCCCTTTTTACTACTTCCAGCAGTACTTCTGATGTGACTAATTATACTAATTATTTGGAAATACTCTGGCTTCAGTATGTTAGTTTTGGTGATTATAAAGGATTTCATATATCTACATGTAAATGTAGGAGACAATATTCATAATTTATGTCACATCATGTAAGTGAATTCAGCACTTGAGGTTGATTTGTTGAAACATCTGATCTCACTGGAAGGAAGTGCTGATAAAGGCTGAAAGATTTTCAAAGCAGAGAGGTATCAAGTTCAGTAACACCTCATTAGGTGCAAGTGCTTTGTCTGCAGGGAAGAAAAATTAATGATATCTCCATATTTTGTAACATTTGTCTTCATACTTTAGCAGTGCAAAGACCCTGTTTCTATATTAAAGTTCTCTGTAAAGCTATCTTTTTCCTGGGCCATGGTCTTTGACCTTCTTACAGTGGGACTCATTTTAAAAGTTCAAAATTGGTGAGGAGTCACATGGAAAAATAATGACTATTATTTCCCTAGAAATAAAGCAAGCTATAAAACTACAGATAGAAAGGGTACAGGGAATACTAAATGGGATAGAAGAGAGAGAGAAAAAAAAAAAGCCCTACATACTTTATTGATCTTTTATACCAGAAAATGTAAAGAAAAATTTCTAAAAATTTCTGGAGAAACACGGAAGATTATTTATAAAGTAATAAGAATCATTGATATTAGACTTCTCAACAGGAATATTGGAAACAGGTAAACAATAGAGCAATATTTTGAAGGAAAAATATTTTAAATATTAGACTTCTATAGCCAAATAAGCTATTGTTTAAATATTAAGATGAAATAAACAAATAAACATATCCTTAGACATATAAGGATGTCACCTAGTTCACCTCATAGGGATATTTTTTAAAAGAACGCCTAGAAAGTGTACCCTAAAATGAAGTAAAATGAATCTGGAATTGATAAGATATGGAAAATAAGGACAAGTTCATTGCTATAAAAATAACATTAAAATGTATAGCCACAATGATCTAAAAATAAAGGTCTAGATAGCATCAATGACAGCAGGGAAGTAAGTATGATATGAAGGATAGGTCACAGGGAGGTGTGAACTTATAGAAATTTTTACCCTGTTCATAGATAAGACACAGATATTTATAAACTTTAGAACTAGAGGAACTAAAACTTCATGAGTTTTATGTAATCTGTGCTTGCCAAAAGTATAAAACTTGGATATAACTATTAAACTAGCAGAAGAAAATTTTATTTAGCCAATGGAAAGAGGTAAAATAGAAAAAAAAATGAAGTAAAATTATTGTAAAATAAGATATAAACTAAGATGGCACAAATAAGATCTAATATAACAATAATTACAATAAGTATACATGGGTTAAAATCACTACAAAAATAAAAGCAATAACTAAGGGAAGCAATCAGTAAAATGAAAACAGCAAAAACAATAACAAAAGCTATTAAAAGGAAACACAATTCTTTAAAAAGATTGATCAAATATGTTGTGAAAACCAGTCAAGAGAAATGGGGATAACTTCTAAATTTTAAAAAATGAAAAATAACTAGTAGAAACAGAAATTAAAATTGAGAAATAGTGTTCAGAACAACTATATTCTAATAATTCCAAAAGCCTAGATAAAATATATAAAATATATATGAATTTGTTATGACTTCCACATGTAATTTAAGCTTTTTAATACCTTTTGTTTGAATTTGGAGGAAGTTTACATTGGTTGGACATGCCAAAGAAATCTTTCACTTTGATTTAAGACCATGGTAATTTGCCAAGCCTGCTTGGGAACCTTGTAGTCATATCACTAATCTCCTAGGGTTTACAAGAGAAGACAGATGGCCTTAGTATGTGAAAACTAAGATGAAAACATCTCCCAGTAAAATACTGTGTCCAGAGAATGCTAACCAACGCTGGTAAATGAGAAAGTGAATTGTATAATTATGGAACAAAACACAAACAAAAGCCCCCATTATCTTTAGGGCCAAGAACTCATCATCAATGCTAATTTAGAGTAACCCAATTAGATATGCTTATCTCTTGCTTGGGGGGCTCTAGGTGTTTTATTTTTTACTAATTGGACAGTAGAACAAGACCAGGCACTTTGAGCTTGAAAAGGGTTCTCTGATTTTCTGTGGAATTCAATGAACCACACTCCCCTGGATCCATCTTCGCTTTTGGGTAAGCTGTTTATGCATTTGTTTCAAGCTCTCAAATTTGATACTCAGAAAGAGTTCTGAGTGACTTTCTGCTGCTGTTAGTAACTTGGATTGACTACTAAAGGATTCAATTTCTCTGTGAAGGCAGAAAAATTTATAATTTTGGGGGTACTTTTTTATACTTCAGAGATCTGAAGGGGCTATCTTACCAGAAAAGTGGTAACATTTTTAAGAAAGACTGGAAAATAATACTTAAAAATAATTGGGGCCCGTAGACAGAATTCCTAAGGGAGGAAAAAAGGTATCTGTTCTCTTCAAAAGCTTAAGTGAGAATATCTACCTTTCACTTAATAGGGTGTTTGCCAGGACTGTATCATTATTTTACATTTAGATAATATGACCTCAGGCACATCATAAAGCTAGCCACAAAATCAACAAAAATAAGACCATTTGTATCTGAATACGCAAAAGTAGCTAGAGATGATAAAGGAAGTTCTCATGATAACTAGCTTTTTTAGCTGACTGGTACTGGCTTCAAAACAGCATGTTACTCCCAAGAAGGAGATTCTTTTGATTCTGATCTGGTTGTCTTCTGGGTTGATTCTAGTCCAGATTCAGTATTTCTAGAGGGCAGTTATGAATATCATGCTCATTTGGCTTCAGGCTTTAGTACGGCTGTTAGAAAAAAGCTAGATGATAAATGAGTTCAGAGTTTGAGTGGCCAGTTATCTTTAAGTCATAACTGTATTTGTTAAATCCTGATTTATGTACAAGGAATGAAGGAGAGTCCGTTTTATGTCATACCCTGAACTTCATCTTCCAAAACATATGCCTTGGAATTTGAAACCTAAAGAATTTGTTAATTTTCTTCCCAAACTTGGTAGCTTATGTAGTGCTCCTCTATTTCATATTTTACTATTACAGAACCTCTGGCAGAGTCATTTTATTTTAGATTAATGGACCTGGCTATTAGATTGATGAAAATATGGAGTACTTTTCTGTTAGATAAAGACATGTATTTTTCACCTCTCATGCTGGGAATGAATATTGTCTTTTTATAGTACAGGAAAACAAATAGAAAACAATTTTTTAAAAATGGGGAAAAGGATATCTAGAAATTATTAAGGCTTAAAAACCATCATATAAAACAATAGTTTGTACAGTGTTTTAAAGTTTACAGTGATTTCCATATATTTTCTCATTCATTTATTCTTCATTTAATACACAGCACCAATAATATCAGCAACAATGGATTGCCTTATAATCTCTCAAATAATTCTGTGAATTGGGTGTTGTCCATATTTGAAAGATACTGTGTATGCTTCTATGTGAATCCCTTGCATCATTTTGTGATGGGGTTGATCTTATTGATATTTCTGTTTATTCGGTCTTTCTTAGGGTTTCTATGAATTATGATGCCCATGAGGCCAAAAGCTTTAAACAATGCCAAAGCTTTCATGGATAACTGCACACTCTCCAGGTACCCACTATGTCCAGGGCAATCAATGTTTCACTGGATTTAGCAGATGTCTGCTAAAAGTTGGCCTAGAAACACTTTGTGCACCAGACAACTATGAATGCCATATACACTAATACTTATATGAGGAAATAAAAGAGGTAACTAGAAAAGATCACTTCAACATATTTAAGAACTAATAAACTTTCCTCTGTGCTCTATTTAAAATTAAGTGCTTATGCTAGGCACTCTAGTACAAACTCAAGTTGTAGCGAATATCATTTGCTTATTACTTAGCTTTCCATCATACCAAAAGTCCCACTGACTGGTAATAACTGTGTTTATTTTACCATCTCTTTCTCTAAACTGAGCTCCTTAGAGCATTTGTGATTTTTCATTTGCTCCTTTCCATCACTAAGCACAGTACTTGACACCTAATAGGCATTCAATGTCAGTTTTTTTCTAATGGATGAATGGCTAAGTCATAGATCCAAAAACTTAAAATTCTCAAACATTATTTTTCTGCTGGTGGGCAGTGCCATTAAGAAGTCATTATCTAATAGGGTACATTTTGATACCTACACTGAGAAAACCTCTATTCACCTAATTGAACTTTAGTGGAGAACATGAATTGACTTTTTTCAGTATTTACATCGTACTGAAATAAGACAAATTCTACTTATACCAATAAGTTGTCACAAAAACTTAGTGAAGAATATGCAACTCCAAACAAAATACGGCTGTGATAAGTGCACCATCTGACTACTAAGTCGGTGCTCACCATCTCCTTTTTTTTCCCCCATAAGAACATTTAAGATTTAGTCTATTGGCTGATTTCAATTATATAATATAATTATATTTCAAATTTCAAATATATGACATAGTTATATAGCATAATATATAATTGTACCTCATTTTTTGGTAAATTTTAGAAATTTATGCCAAATGACCAAATTTAGACAGCCTGTGACATTTCATTCTGAAACAGTTTTCTATAAAAAGACTTTATTTTGGTGTGATTGAGTGGAATAAGAATGGAGTAGCCAGAAAGAGAAAGACTTGTTGAAAAGTACCATTCCTCCTCACTCCCCCAAAAGCTCAATGTCACAGATGCATAAGTGTAAGATTATCTCACCTTGATAGAATGCAAAGGAAGCAGCATTTTGATGTTTCAAAGACTGAACCAAGAGAAGGTCTAAAATAATGTACAAATAATACAAGTAATAGTATCATACAAATGTATAAATAATATTCTCTTTTATCCTTCAGTTAGATGGGTGCACTTGCTTGGGCAAGCAAGGATATTGTCTATTGCTAAATGCAATATGCTTCTACAAAAATATTTCAAATCTGATATTAATCACAAACTTTTTTTGATGCTTGGGTTGAGGTTGAAGACTTGTAATATAAAGAGTGGGTCAGTTGTGAATCTTGTCAACATTGTGCTAGTGACAGACTTTGTTACATGTAAAAAGAAAAATCAGCTTCAGAACATTTCAAATGTGTTGGCTGAACAGATATAAACAAAAAAAGATTGGCATCCTCATAGCTATATTTTATGTATTCAAAAGCCCCTTTCCATTCATGGGGAAAAAACCCAGAGTTCATTATGTATTTATGAAAAACAAAATTACCTATTCATAAAAATCAAAAGCAATATGTTTTGCTTATATCAACGGGTAAAATTAATACAACTTTTCCTATAATAGCTCATTTGCTCTGACATGATTTTGAATATCAGAACAAAATGTCAAGAAGAGTTATAAATTGGAATAAGAGATAAAATTCTTCAAGTAAATTGTTTTCTCTATAGAGTCATAGGAATCAATTATTTATTATTCATGGAAATGTTAGCACTTCTAATTTATACACGGGCTTTCATTTTTACTTATTGATTCACCTACAGGGCATGCCCCTACTGTAAACATAAAGGTACATTATTATTATTGCTGGCACTACCTATTAATAACTTGATATTGGAGCTGTGCTTCCAGTGACATGTTTAATCTGCTTTTGATTAAAACAAGCATTCAGTTATTCTTGGATACTATTTCCTTGAATCATAGTTTTAAATATTAGGAGCAACAACCTGATTCTTCTTTCTCTTATATGCTTTTGTATTTGTCCCTGTCATAAAAATAACTGGAGGCGTATTAACTTCATGGTGGTCAGTCTTCCAGGTATCAGTCCTCCCTTGCTAGAACAGCAAAAGGATGGGAAAGGTAACTTCCTACCAATGAGATAGCCCTTGATAGGATTATTCAATTTCTGAACTTGCTGCTGCTACCAAGGCTGTTAATTAGTACCAACTATGACAGCTTGTGGCATGATTGGACTCTTGTTCAACACAAATAATCATTAGCTGCTAATGACTTTAAATCATTGTGAACAAGGCAGAGACTGACCTTATAACCTAAATGTTCCAAGGGATGCTTAAAAGTTATGAGGTCTCTGGGATCCTTGGGTGGCTCAGTGGTTTAGCGCCTGCCTTCGGCCCAGGGCGTGATCCTGGAGTCCCAGAATCGAGTCCCACGTTGAGCTCCCTAGATGGAGCCTGCTTCTCCTTCTGCCTGTGTCTCTGTCTCTCTCTCTGTCTGTGCCTCTCATGAATAAATTCATAAAAATCTTAAAAAAAAAAAGTTATGAGGTCTCTTGTAATGGGTGGAGCTAGGTGTCTGTACTGGAGAGCTGGGATTTTTTTCTTAGCCACAGAAATGATTTCTTTGAACAAATATATAAGATATTGGAGTCTCGATTTATTCAATTTAAAAATAAATGTTTTACCTGATGTAGGATATTTTGTGTACAGAATTGGTGCCATACAAAAAAGCCAAGTAGGAAATGCATGAAGTATTTCCTATGGATTCTGTGTGCACCTTTGTGAGTTTTTGGAAATGTTACTTTTATTTTTCTTTCCATACAGAGTAGCATGGTTAGTTCTTTCCCATTATCTGTAGATAACGAGTGACTTAAGACTAGTTTGGCTGAAAGTTGAATGAATCAGGGGAAAATGAAAAATGCCTCCTTCAAAGCATTATGGAAATTATTTATTTACTCATTTATTTATTTGAAAATTTTTAAGAAGAATGATTTGGAGATGTAGTTCTTTATATATTTTACATGTATTTAATATTTTATATAACAGTTATTGAATCTATATACATCGCAATATCCAGAGACAGACCTATAAGAATGACTCTAAAACACACCAGAATTAAAAAGAGCAGAGATTTGATTTATCAAGACAAAATTTCCAAGGTAGCATAAGGAATAAAAAAAATAATAATGTAAGAAATATAAAAATATACAATAAATAAAATATCCGAGGCTTCTAAATGGCATTGCTAAATAACCTTATTATAGCATTGCTAGATGCTTTAGTTGTTAAATTCTTAGAGCATATAACTCATGCTGAGCCAGGAATAAGAGTCTTAGGTTCCATTTTTATATATATAAAATGGATATAATACAAATATAAAAATATACAATAAATAAAATATCCCAGGCCTCTCGATGGCATTGCTAAATAACCTTATTATAGCATTACTAGATGCTTTAGTTGTTAAATTCTTAGAGCATATGACTCAGCATGGGCCAGGAATAAGACTCCTAGGTTTCATTTTTATTGTATTTGCCACTTGCTTGTTGCTTACAGTATTGCAAATAGTTGCTGCCCAGAACCTCTCAAAGATGGGTGATTATTGCCATTATACCAATGGTGACACCAGAGACACAGTGTTGTCCCTGACATGTCAGTAGCCAATGGATGGTATATACATCACTGAACAATACACATGTATCTTCCCAAATGCAATTTTGTTTCCAGGCAAGCATAATTGCTACTCTGGCTTTGCTAAGATTCCTTATAAATTTGTACTTAGCGAGAAATTATAATTTATGGGATTAATTTAGCAATTATTAGTTTCAACTGGAAGATAACATGGGACAAATAAAAGTGGAATAATTTGGAAATTTGCCTAGCTTCTTTTGGAATGACAGCTTAGGAAGAGTTAGAGATGGGAAATGAGTCCTAGGTTTTTCAGAATTGGAGTCAATGATTTTGATATTTTTGAATGAAAGTCAGGCTTAGGATTTTGGTAACATCAAATGTGTGTTCTCAGCTTCGAGTGTGTCATCCTAATTGGCTCAACTGAGCTGTAGCTTTTCTTTACTGGGTAAATTCTGCTTATGACAAGAAGATGCATAATATAGTAGTAAAAACTTATATTTATTGGGTGTCTTCCATGTCCCGAGAATTTGGCTAGGTATTTTCACATATATTATCTCATTTTCACAAAAACACAGTTCGCATTGGAGAAATTAAAAGCAAAATGTCAATTTGTCTCAAATCTCATGAAGCATGGGGCTGATCTTTGGCAAAACTGTCACTGTTGATTTTTGGTCTTCCTGGGCTCCCTTTTTCTGGATCTTTTCCTAAATTCTTGCCCCATGAATACCAGTTCTAAAGCAAGTATATGGTACTGGCCATTTGCATGCTATGAATATATAAACAATATCAAAAAAGAAAAATCCTAGAAGTTTTAATGTTAATGTATAAATAAGAGCAATATCTTATTTTAGGATAAAGCCCTGAGTGCTCCCAAATGCACAAGGATCTGGAATTCTCTGAGATATTGAGACGGAGAATCACGGGGACTGACAAAAACTGAAGGTTATTATTGGGCCTGGGGTAAAAAATGCAGTTTCCTTGGTTATGGGTAAAATGATGGAATCACAGTCCCAGAAATATTCTGTAGAGTTACTTTATTATTGTTACAATCCCCAGGATGAAAGTTATAATAGTGGACGTCTAAATTAGTGGCAAATCAAAGAGCAAAAACATTTTTTGCATTTCTTCTTCTTTCATGAAGCAACCCTAATATATATGTTCTTGTGTGTGTGAATGTGTGTCCCCATGTCTGTATGCCTGTGTCCGTGAGCTTTTATCTGTACACCGGTGTGCATGTGTGAGTTAGAAAGCAAAAGTACAAATAATACAGAAGATCACGATGGTTGTCACTGAGTGATAATTCTCCAGTAAAAGAGAAATTTTATTATGCTTCCACCTGCCTGCGGATAAATCCACATCAAGTAGGATTCGTAGAAGAAAAACAAAGCAGTCAAATGAAGTTATGGGTGTGAAAGACAGGGAAGGAAAATGAAGAAAAAAAATCATCCTGAAACTGTCAGTTTCAGGCCAGGGAAATGTGATCAGAGTCATAAAAAAGTCGAAGATGTAACCAAGCCACAGGTCTAACGTGATAACTGGATGCTTGATAAATCTAGCTGGAGCCTATTTCTATCTGTGAATTGAGGATAATCTTTGAGGAGAAAGATGGGCCTTCTGACTGCTTAGATTCTTCTTCTAGGATCGGCACTATAATCCAGGTCAATTAAAGGAAATTGGCAGAGCTTCCCTGGTGAAAACAAAAGCAGGTTTTCATGCAACAATGTGCTGTAGGTTAAGTAATGGACTCTTGGTTCCTTGGGACAGGATGTACTACTGGATACGTGCTAGGGTCATTACAGAGAGAGATTGAAGCATCCACCAGGGTTATAGGCAACAGTTATTAAATCCATTTCCTAGGTTAGGTTCTCCAAGGTTCATCACAGGCCTCCTTCCTGAGGTGACCTGATTCTTCTGCCGTGAATGTATGGTGTGACTTGCAAAGCCTCTCGGTATAACAGTACACTCTTTTCACTATTGTCTTTTTCTCTGGTGCTGGGCATTTTTCCCAGCTGGCTCTTATTTGGCTCTTGAGAAATCAAATCCTGTCCTGGCTTTGTGTGTATCAACCCTACTGCTTTAGTGTTTTATTATTATTATTTAATATTTATGGATGTGACATCATAGTCATCGTGTGTCCATTGCCAACTTCCTTAACTTCATTTTGACAGTCTCTACCCACAGGGCTACGTCTACTCTGAGAAAAAAAGGTGCAGCTTTCAGAGAGCACTTCCGCGAGATATCCTTAGTAGGTTGCTAATTAGCATGTTTTCTCTGCATCATTTTGGATGGTCTCAGCTTGTTTTCAGCTTTTCTGCAGCATGCATTATTTTTGCCTCTCTTAAAACATACCATTAAATTTCACTTCATGTAACTACATCTGGAAAGAAAATATCAATCATTTCCCAGTAATTAAATGTGGCTACTTCACTGCTGATTTACTATCTGATAAAATCTCAGAATTTCCTTGAGCATTATTCTAGAATCTAGCCGGTGAGAAGTGTTATCACAGATACTCAAAAGTTTTGTGGTAAATCTAATGAGATCTCATGATAATTTTGGTGATACCTTATTAAAACTCCCTGTAGTATAATTAGGCCCCACTATCCCACATTTAATTGAGGGGAGGAAATTCTGAACTGTAACGTCAACAGCTGCAACCACTTTATGAAAATGTTAAGACAGTTAGTAAAGCCAAAACAGATACAGATTACTATTATGTAAATCATAAATTTACATACAGCCCCACATACACATACATATACACAGACATATACACATCTGCAGCAGATCAGTTTGCCTTCAAACAGAGATGTGGCTGGGTGACACCTCCATCTACCTTACCATCAAGTCTCACATATATATCAACATTTTCTCCCCTCCCATGTCCTCTGTTGTATTGGTCTGTGGAGAGCTGACCCATCCCCAGCATTCTCACCTCAGATTGACTTGTCTGTCCATTATGATTTTCTTCATTGGAAAGTTCTGTCCTGTTCCCACCATAACTCCTAGAATGACTTTCCCCTACATTTGAAGTCACAAGGCTATAAAACTTGCTCCAGAGAGTGCTAGGGGCAGCAGAAACCTCACCTATTCTGAAGTCCAAACCACTAGGCACGGAACCAGCTTCTGAAAGCCAATTTACTCTCCACCCTTGCGCAAGAAATATATATTCCATGACACCTGGCAATCATAGAATTCACTGGGATGCACTGAAGACTGAGCGCATCCCAGTGAATTGTGTATAGAGTTTTTCACCTGTTGATGAAATAAGGAAAATGCTAAAAATCTCTGATATTAATTTTTAAAGATTTATTTATTTATTTTAAAGAGCATGAGTGCAGGGAGGGGCATAGGGAGAGGGAGGGAGGGAGGGAGGGAGGGAGGAATGGAAAGGGGGAGAGAGAGAAAGAAGCAGACTCCCACTGAGTGTGGAGACCAATGCAAGCCTTGATCCCATAACACTGAGATCATGCCCTGAGCTGAAACCAAGAGTCCAATGCGTGACTGACTGAACCACCAGGTGCCCCTCTAGATATCATTTTCAACTGAAAATTTTATGGAGATAAATTATAAATGCAATTGGAAGAAATAATACAGAGAGATCTTTTGCACACTTTGCCCAACTTCCTCCAGGGTTGACATTTTGTAAAACTTAAAGTATAATATCACAATCGAGATTCTAATATTGATTCGATCCACTCAATCTTATTCAGATTTCCTTTTATTTGCATTTGTGTGTATGTAAGTTCTATACAGTTTTATCACCTGTGTAAGTTTGTGTATAAACCACTACAGTCAAGATACCGACTCTTGCTGCTTTAATTAGTGTATCCACCTCCCACTTTCCTCTTCATGCCCCATCCCTAACTCTTGGGAACCATTAATCTATCCTCCACTTTTAAATTTCTGTTATTTCCAAAAATGTTATAGAAATGAAATAAGACCTTTTGGGATTTGTTTTTTTTTTTTTTTTCCACTCAGTATAATTCCCTGGAGAGCCATCTCAATTGTTATATATCAAAAATTCATTCCTTTTCTTTTCTAAGTAGATTCCATAGTATATTATGCAAAAAAGCTTGGTTAGCCATTCACTTATTGAAGAATGTCTGGGCTGATGCTAGTTTTGGCTATGATCAAATAAAGCTGCTATGATCATTTACATACAGGGCTTTTGTGAACATAAGTTTACATTTTATCTGATTAATTAATTAATTAATTATGAGTTGAATTTATTATTAATGTCTGAGTTGAGAGCTGAAGGGTAGAATAAAAACCTGGTAGTTCAATTACTGTGTTATATGGTAAGATGCACGTTCAGTTTTTATAGAAACTGCCAAAGTGTTTTCCAGAATGACCATATCATTTTTACACTCCCTCCAGCCATGTATGAATGATCCCATGTCTCCAGTTTCTCCATATCCTTGCCAACATTTAGTTTTGTTAACTATTTATTTTAGCTATTTTTGTAAGTGTATGGTGATACCTTGTGGCATTAATTTGCATTTCCCTAGTGGCTCATGATATTGAACATCTTTACTTTTGCTTATTTGCCATCTGTGTACCATTTTCAGGGAAATATCTGTTCATGTTTTTTGTCCACTTTCTAACTGATTTTTTTTACTGTTGAATTCTGAGACACTTTGTATATTCTAGATATAGTCCTTTGTCAGATTTGTTGTTTGTAAATATTTTATCCCAGTCTGTAGCTTGCCATTTCATCCTCTTCACAAGCACTTTCTCAGAGCAACAGTTTTGATTTCTGGATGTCATTTTAACAATGTTGTGAGTGAGGCCAGAAGGAAAACATTAGTGTCTATTATTTAAAGATGATCATCAAGATATGGGTTAAAATGCAAAGTCTACAGAAATCATAGTCCTATATCTAGTTTAGTTTACAGATAATAACAGTAGTTGGAAAATAAGGTATGTGAGGGTATGTTGTAATACATAGTTATCTATGAATTCATTATTCATCCAATGAATAATTACTGAGTGAGAATTATGTGTCAGGGCCTATGATGATGATGCAATAGGATTTAAATCATAAGAATGTATAATTAAAACTTAGATAAGAACTCTGAAGTAATGGAATATTGTACAGTAAGAACATTTAACAGAGAAACTAAAATTCCTCTTAGGAAATAATGCCTGAGTTGAGAGCTGAAGGATGAGTAAGGGCCAACTGGATAAGGAGTAGGGGAGGATGATAGAAGTGGAGGTGACAGATGGGGAGATATGCTGTTCTCAAAGGAGGTGCCACAGTGCAGAGACCCTACAGTAGGGGGGAACATGGGCAGCAGCGGAATGAAAAAAATGGCAGCCATAAGGTACGTAGTTGATGGCCAAATGATGCAAGAATGGGTTGGAACTTGATCTTTATTCTGACAACTATTCTAAGACTTGGTAAGTTTTATGAGGAAGAAGCGAATTAAGTGATCAAACTTGCATTCTGAAAAACATACTCTAACTGCTACATAGAATGAGGAATGGAAGCAGCGGGAGAGGCATGGGCTCACAGCTAAGAAGCTTCTGTGGTTGTACAGGTAAATGTTAGTGGTGATTTGAACTGAGATGCTTATGATATGTTCTTCATAAGGTTTTTAAAGGGCTGATAGTCAACCTCAGACAAAGAAATTAAAGTTTGGGCTGCATTTTGTAGAATTGAGTGTTTATAGAATTGGGTGGACCTCCCTTTAGATACATACCTAATGGAAAGACTACTGTAGGAGCAGTTTCTTCTCTGGAAAGGGACAAGGACAACTATTTATCTGCCTTTAGGGCTGAATCTAGAAGCTCCTGTACTTTGTCTTGCTACTTAGAGCTGTGTGGCACTCTATTCCAATAAGTTTTATGAAGCTTATTTTCCCCCTCCTACCTAAACCATTTGTAGATCTAGGACCCAAAACCAAAATGGCCTGAGTATTTCTTTTAAGACCTAAGTCATAAGAAAGGAAGTATGTTAAAAAAAAAATAAAAGATGAGAAGAGAAAAGGTAAGAAAATCTAAGGGAGTAAGAGACAAAAAAGGGAGAGAGGGGAATATAATCAAAGTTTGTGAGAAATAAGAATGAAGAAAAAAGGTTGCATATGGCAGGGCGTGCCATCCATTATTAGTTGGTGTTTCCTTACTGACAGAGTTTCCCATGTGAGTATAGCTCCCTTTCTCTAGCCATAATTGGTAGCAAGGCTACTATTTGTGTGGAGGAAGAGTGTAGCAACCCAAATTGCAAAATTGGAGCCAACTACCAGGGAGCCTTGGAAGCTAGAAAGGGTCCATGATAAAAAAAACAGCAATTATGTTTTAAAAGCCAATGGACGGATGGGGCATGGGTGGATGAAAGCACACCTTTAACATGAACCAAGAAGGAAATTTTACTCTAAATTCACAGAGTCATATTTCCAAGTGTACTCAAAACATTTGGTGCCTGTGCTTGTTTGTACTTGGAATATCATATTTTTTTGTTTGTATGTTTTAATAAAGAGCTTGAAGAGAAAAGAATCACCTCTAAAGCTTTGGGATGGCAAATAGATCTTATAAAACATTCTTCAATAATCTAAATATAAATGATATCCAAAAGCACATAGATCAAATTTTTCAAACTATCAAGTAAAATAAAAATGAAACAAATATGTAATGAACAGGAATATGTTATTCTTATTAAATATTTCAAAATTTCTCTCAATATACAGAAAGTCCCCAACCCCAGTTGTGTTTGTTGTGTTTACCTGTCTGTCTCAAGGTTAAAAGGAAATAAAAGGACTGCTCCATGGATCTAAGTGACAAATTAAATCTGATTTGTTTTGGATATATATTAATAAATATGTATCCAAGAGGTCAATTTAGCTCTAGTGGCTTAGGCTGCTAAGTGTAGTCACTTTGCTCACAGAGAAACTATCTAGTTTACTTGGCAAGTTCAGAACGATTCATTTTTTATATTGTTGGCTTTTAGAAAATTTTGGTCACCATACTCACATTCTAATTCTAGCTATGGGAGAGATTGGCAGTGCTTTAGGGCAGTAGGGGCAGCTGGCATCAAGAGAAAACATGCTGAAATGCTCAGGATGGCATTTAAGGAGTAATTGCAGTTATGAATGGCTCTTGCAGGTAGTGTCAATGCAGATTTGCCTCTATGAATATGACCACTTTTTTATGCTTGGAAAATTCAGGAAGATGTTTTCATCTCAGATAAACACATTTTGCATGATTCCTTTTTATATTCTATTGCGGCAGATTCTTTTGGAAATTGTACCCTAAAAGATACCCACAGACTGGCATTGATCAAGTGGTTGCACATATTAGCTATTCCCTCTACAAAGTGTTATAGGACCAGATTCTCTCTCTTATACTATTAAATGGAAGAAAGAGGAAAACGTCTGAAGAGAGGAAAATCACAGAAAGAAAAGTATAAACTAATTATATTTTTTCTCCTTCATCTCATCCATCTCTTTGAGATGGTATTAGATTTATAAATGATGAATCCTTTGCTCACAATACTATTTTACCTTGAAAATTCTACTCTATTTTATAAACAGTTATCTAATTTTGGGGAATTTTCTGATAGCACAGTGTCCTGTTTCTTGGTTGCTCCCCAATTTTCTAAAATGTAACCAGTTTGTTTTCCAAGGACAGGTGAAAAATTGTCCAAGGAAGAATTTATCAATATGGGAAACTCTCCCAAGATAAAGGACCCTGAGAGTTGATGCCATCATACAGTTGGAAGTTGCTGTTAAAAGCTTGAGGAAAATGATGGTTCACATTAAGTGAAGTGGAATGCCAAATGCTGTGTGACAGACAACGAAGAAGGGATCAAAGGCTGATGAAGTAGATGTACTACATAAGGCTAGAAAGCCCACCTGATGACTACATTCTAAAGGAAGTCCCAGACTTAAAAAATAAATAAATAAAGTTGCTTGGCTGGCTCAGTTAGTAAAGCATGACTCTTGAGTTATGAGTTCGAGTCCCAGGTTGGGAATAGAAATTACCTAAAAATAAAATCTTCAGAGGCACCTGGGTGACTCAGTCAAGTGTCCAACTCTCAATTTTGGCTTCAGTCATGATCTCAGGGTCATGAGAGTGAGCCCTGCGTGCAGGCTCTGTCCTGGGTGAGGAGCCTGCTTAAGATTCTCTCTTTCTTCCTCCCTCTGCCCCTCCCCACCGCCTTCGCAATCTCTGTCTCTTTCACTTAAAAAAAAGTCCCAGGGGACACTGCATTTATTAAAGCAGCTTTGGCAGGAAGCAGCAACATTATAGAAAAGCTTCATGGTGGTTGTGCTTCATAGACCAGAGTTGATGGTAGAAGTTGCCTTAATCACCAGGGATTGATAGGATCCCAAAATAACAAAGGCTAATTATTAAGCGCCAAATGCTAGTTGGGCCTACTTACTGTAAAGAGCAGCAGGGCTAGGGTGGTAGCTGGGAGACCTAAGATGCGGAGGGCTCTGGAGATTTTAAATAGAACATGGCATCTCTAGGGACAAGATAGATAGGAATTTAGCAGAAGTGTTGCTCAATCTACACAATTAAAATAAAGAGTAGATTCTTAATATGCTAGGCAAGTTCCCAGTTTACCAATCCATAATCCATTTACTATAGGAGAGACCAGATCCTCAGAAGGAAGGACACTACAAAATCTTGGCAAGTGAATATGGTAATAATTCCCCCAGCACTTCTGCAAGGGAACCTATGGGCACTTACTTAACTATATTTTGAGATAGGGAAAGATCCAAACATTTTGAGGAACATTGAACACAGAGGTTATGGCTCAGGTTCGACTCCAGAAGTCCAGAGTCCCACCCACTGATTATTTACCCAGTCTCACAAAATAAAATTGAATGTAG
Organism: Canis lupus baileyi; assembly: GCF_048164855.1. Classification (NCBI taxonomy): domain Eukaryota; kingdom Metazoa; phylum Chordata; class Mammalia; order Carnivora; family Canidae; genus Canis; species Canis lupus. Next base: position 48,261,431 of record NC_132850.1, read on the forward strand.
CAAGAAGAAACTCCACATTGGGACTGAAGCCTATGCCTGTGGGTAAGAGCAATCATAATGAGGAATGCCAAATAAAGTCTCAGAAATAGTTTCCTTCCCATCTTCCCTTCCTCAATTTATTTCTCCAGTTTCTGGAAGTATAGAAATATAAAACTTGAAGCATATGAACTTTAACTTACAAAACTAAGTTACCATTTCCTCAATAATTGGGTCGTACTTTCTTCCCAGGGAAGTTTGAATCTATTGGTTAATGTGAAAGATACAAAGGTTGGCTCCTTTGCCTGATTTCCTTCAAGTTGGTTGTGCAAATTCCTAGCTTCAGAGCTCCTCCTGAGATTGGCTAAGGACATTGTGGGGCTTACCTTTTCTCTACCCAGTGGTACTTCTTTTACCATCCCATAGGTGGTAATGCCAATGACACTCTCCAGTAAACTTTGTGCATGCAAACCTCAGTCCTCTGAATGTGCTTCACAGGGACCTGATCCACAGCAGCAGCCTTTCATTTATCAAGATAAGATAGTTGTGGGACTTGCCCAGCAAAATGAACTAAATGGCTAAAATTTATTTAGCCAACTCTTCCAAAGTGTTAGATATACTAAGGGATCATTTATCTGTGACTTTCTTAATATGAAAATTATGTTGGTTTGATGAAAGGTAACTTGGGAAATAAATCAATGAGTTGATTCTGTTATTTGAGCTCAGCCCAGCATTCCCATAAGCATTTCATATTAAAAAATTCAAGGAGATATTTGGGGAGATCTTTGGGGAGAAATCTGCCTTCCATTGTTGGGGAATTCAGACCTACCTTGAGCTACACCACCAAATAAAAAGGAGCCCCCTTATTCTATCTGGTCATTATACGCAAAATGGTGGGATCCTTTGTTAAAATCCTCCAAACCTGAAATGAATGTGCTTCCCCCCCTTCTCTACCCTCATTTAATTATTATTATTTTTTAATTATTGTTTTTATAGTAATAAATCTGGGACAATTTCACCTCCCTTTTTGATATTTTGAAATTAACTTCTATTTTAAATCTTGGGTGTAGACTGGCTTTTATTTATTGCTTTTAGAAGACTTTCAACCTTTACAATCTAAAAGGTATAAAACCTCAGAGAAATGGGAAAAGGTACTACTACTATTTACTGAGTATCTGTTGTGTGCCTGCCATTTTGCTTGGCTTATTCATATGCATTATTTCATTCAATCTTCACAATCATCATGTATTATAATTATTATTCCCATTATGTAAAAAGTTGAGAGGTAAAATAGCTTGATTAAAAAGTCAGACAGCTCATAAACTGAAAATGCGAAGTTAGAACCCAAGTCCTAGTACCAGAATCCAAGTTCGAAGCTCTTTCCACAGCTAATTTGACTGTGTAACTAAAATCCATATCCTCTTCATGGCAGTTTTTAAAGGTATTAAAAAGTTATATCTTACCTGAAATATTGTGATTTCATAGGTAATTAAACTCCATTGAAATTTTAATTCCTTTTTCAAAAATCACAGGGAAATTTGTGCTATTAACAAGAGAAATTTTTTGGTCCTTGAAAATAGAGTATATTATCCTACTTTTGAGTTCTTTGCTTTGAACTTGGAAATTTTCACTTGTACAAAATGGGAATTTAGTAGTTAAAATATAGTTAATTGTGGCTAGTGTGTGTATTAAATATATTGTACATGTGAGTTTGTGTTTGTGTATGTGTTTAATTTATATGACACATTATTGCCTAGTAGAAGTGAGTTAATAGGCCATTAAAGTGGTTTAAAAATATTTAATGTATTTGGGATATGATTCTCTACCTACCTCACCACTGGTTTTAGAAGATACCAGGGTAATAAGGTGAAACAATGGTTTCCGTAAATGGATTTGAAACAAGTGACAATGGATCTTCCAGATAATGACTGCACAGAAGGAAGGGCAGCACCCTTCTTCTTTCTGTTTTCTCCATATCTTATTCATGATTGATATCTACCGCTGACTGAGTGGTAAACAAAGGAATAATTTTAGGAAGTAAGTCTTTCCATATCATCATTTTAGTTATAGAAACCCTCTGAGAGAGTGAGCTGAGTATAATAGTCTAGCAGAATCTAGATAGGGGTGCTCCTTTTAGTAAAATAAATAGCTGGAAGGAGATAAATAAATGATTGCAGACAGTATTAAGAAGTAATTGCTTGTGTATCCTAAGTCAGAAGTAGAATTTTATGATCAACATACATCTATTCTGGAGAAGAAAACCAGAGAGTGCAACATATTCATGTCAGTACATCTAGAGCAACTCTCTCTCATTGCTTCCAGGTTTGGAGCAGGGATTCAAGGTTCCATTGGACTGTTGTTTATCAGAGAGTGTTTTATGCTTGTTGCTACTAATGCTTCATTTTAGTATCTTGGACTCAATGTGTCTCCGTGTGGGAAAACTTTAGGCTACTCAAGAAAGCCTATTTGACACTGACTCAAGAGGGTTATACAAGAATCCAATTCAGTGCTTTAACAAATAATTAATAGTATGTAACAATGAAGTTTTGTAAGTGCAAAACCTTTGGTTTAGTTACTAAAACAAACACTGCATATTATATCTAAAGAAAGCTCCGATGTCTTGCATCTATTGGAGTGATAAGAATTCATTCTTGTATGTTTACTTTATACTTTCTAGAGTGTTCTGTTTCATTCCATGTCTTGAATGTTTAATATGACTAATTGCTTCTTGCTCTGGAAATCAGCATATTCTTTGATAAATTGTTCAAGTGTTTAGACATATAAATTGAAAAAATTTAGATACTTGACACTGTGTATAGCATACAAGTTGATGAAGGGAACCTCAATACCACATGCCAAACAGGTTCTTCAACATTATGTATTTACAAAGAGATTGATGAAAAATAACATAGGCTTTTGAAAGTTAGCTTCCTTTCATTTCAAGATTTTATTTTGTTTATTTGTTTGATATTTTAAGCTAGAAACAATTGAGTCATCATTGAACAGGTGAAAAAAATCATACAGGTTTACTTTACATACAACACACACACAGAGTCACTAAATAATATGTATTTTCTGAAACATTTGTGAAGGCTAAGGGAAGACATTGAAATAAATATAGATGGGGGGGGCAGATAGAGCAATAATGCCACCAATTACCTTTATCAGCCATAACATTCCATTATACAATTCATAGAGACACGTAGATATATCTTTATAGATTGGTTTTGGCTTATCTATCAAGACAGATGTTATCATTTGAGTTGAACCCAGTACATCATACATTCATAAAAGCCAGATGGATGACACTGCTTATAGGAAGTTTAGTGCCTGTCCATAAAGGCCAGATGGGTGCCGCTTCACAAAAAGTTTTATATTGGCCAGCTGTGACTGCACTCTAGAGAGTAATGAAATATTTTCAATTCTCCAAAGAATTTCTCTACTCTTTGTTTTCCATTGTAATCATCTGTAGAACCTTTCAGAATGGAGACATACCATTTGTATAATCATATACAACCTATATCTAAAGACAGTTGTTCTTTGGTAGTATATAAAAAATATAAGACACTCAGTAGCCATTTCAGCCAAAGAAAACAAATGAGTCAGATTGTGAAATGATTTTATGCTGGCTATTTCTTTCACTTGTAAATGGTTCTGAGTCCTATAAATGTATCTAAAAATATGTCAAAATGTACAAGAGAATTCTTTGATGGAAAACACCCAAAATCTATTCTCTTCACCTGTATTAACACACAAGATTCCAAAACCTTGTGGTGAGTGAAAATCAAGCCAATGCTGAATGAAGGCTAAATTGATATTCCATCTCTATGTGGTTTCCTCATAAAATATTTATTTTTGTGACTTATTCTCTTTGCTGACTTGGTGACTGAATTGGTTATGCTTGGTTTCTTAAATTTTCAGTCGCATAAATAGTTTGCTTGTAATTTAATATTATGATTACTTAAAAATCCTAAATTTACAACAGACTATAAATTCAAGATAGAGCCATCTTAAGGCTTTGTAAATATTCAAATTTATGAATATCACAATTACAAATTATTTTCCCCATGAAACTTTTTACATCCTAAGACCTATTACTTTCTTAGAGTTTCACATTTCGTTCATTAGATCAGTAGCAATTCCCTCTTGTTTAAGAACTATTTTTTCATGAAAGATTTATATTATCTCATGAGTTTTACTGTGTACATGGCAAAAGTAAAGAATAACCTATCTTAGTTAGCTGTGAATAAGAAGTTAGTAAGCCTCTAGCATGTTTGATTCAAATTCTTCAAGGTTAGTCACTGTTGGTGAAATCATGGATGTTAAATGTGTGAATGCTGACAATTTACCATGTTTCTAACCTAATACACCTATCATGATAAATCTCTTAAGGCTTTGGAGTATTTAGTGTTTAATATGCCTAAGCAAAGAAAAAAGCATCTTTTTAAGATTTTATTTATTTATTTGTGTGTGTGTGAGAGAGAGAGAGAGAAAGAGAGAGAGAGAGAGAGAACACAAGAAGAGTGTCAGACAGAGGGAGAGGGAGAAGCAAGCTCCCCACAGAGCAGAGAGCCTAATGTGGGACTCGATTCCAGGACCCTAGGATCATGACCTGAGCCAAAGGCAGATGCTTAACAGACTTAGCCACCCAAGTACCCTAAAAGAAGCATTTCAATGAAGAAGAGGGAGAGCATGAATCTCTCCCCATCACTAGGGTCTTTGTCTGCCTTCTTCAGATATTTCAATATAGCTTCTTTCTACACAAAGTTTGAGAAACTCTGAACTAAACAACCTATGAGAGATTCCTTTATATTTTAGGTATCTGGATCAAGAGTTCAAATTGGACACCACTTGGATTATTTGGTGATGAAGTTTAAAGAAAAAAAGAGCAGCAATGTATACTCATGAGCCAGCAACTCAAAAACATGGTTAGTCAAATATGCCAACCACACTTGACTTTCTAATTTCCAAAGTAGAAGGGTTCCTTCACAGATTGCAGCACAATATCATGTTATGGTTGAGAGTGAATGTGGTTCCACTGCTGTTCTCCAGCAAGAAGGAAGCAGAATCTATGTCCTGAACAGAAACACTTTAGTAGTTTAGACCTTTGAAATAGGGTTTAAGGAGTGAAGCACTTGGGCTCCAGCATTACCATGTTGACAAGACACAGCTTATCCTCATGTACAGGGTAGAATAATGGCATGGGACCAGATCTCTGTGATTCTGGGAATCCGATCTCCTTAAAGAGCTCTCACACTTGAAATAAAGCATGGTAAAATACTAGAAATTGCCACAGATGGCAGAGTAGGGAGATACTGAGCTTACCTTTTCCTACAGAGAATCTACATCTACATATATAATATCTCTGAGAACAAACTAAAGACTAGCAAAACAGATCATACACAGCTAAGGATACAAAGAAAAAGGCATATTGAGATGGGGAGAAGAGGCAGAGATGTGGTTTGATCAGGATTCACAGCCAGAAGGATATAACCATACAAACCATCCCTGAAGAATGAAGGCTTGAGCCCCATATTAGGCTCTATAGCCTGTGGGACCTGTACTAGGAAAAGGAGCCCCCCAGTGTCTGGCTTTAAAAACTGGAGGAGCTTATGTCTAGGAGAGCAGAAAAGTGGTAGGAAACCAAGATTCTGCTCTTAAAAATCATGTATACAATCTCCCTTGCTCAGAGTCTCAGTGCAGAGGCAGGCATAATTAACTAATTTAGTCAATGTATCCTGGAGGGGCAGGGGTCTGTTGGAATCTTCTCTGGAGACAAAAAAGCACTGGCGGGCACCATTTCTTTGCCACCTCCCTTCTACCTAGCTGGTCTGGTGTTGGTGGGTGCCATTTTTGACACTCTCTTTCCAGCTACTATGCTAGCACCACTTGTCCATCATGACTTTCTCCTATGGATTTGCCCACTGAACTCATCTGCCCCATAGCTTTCCTAGCTCTGCCATTTTTAATGGGCACACTTGGCTGGCACTGAAACTTCTCCCAAATGGCCCTGCCTTGTGGCCAGGCCCCCATATTAGAATGTCCATAATAGTGATATCTGGACCTCACAACAAGCCATGCTGGAGGCCTGCCCTGCCCACCAGTAAGCCAGGTTCTGTAGCCAGCTGTGCTGGGGGCCAACCTTTACACCAGTGCCCCCAACAGTCATGTCCAGCTCTCTCCCTCAGACAGGCCATAGACCAGTCCTGCTCACCAGCATAACCATAAAATTCATGGCCCAACTTCACAGACAACCATACAGGAGATAGCCCTTCACATCAGCAAGTCTACACCAGTCATGACTCAGACACGACAGGAGGATACATGCAGCCCATACAAGAGTCACTCCTAGGGTAAGTGGCTCAAGTGACCAGGAAGAGTTTGCAGTACAAAGCTCCACAGAACACCTTTTTCATAAAGTCATTACGTCAAGACTAGGAGCTATAATTGATCCAAATGGAGATTAGCAATCTACCAGATAAAGAGCATCATAAAGATGCTCATCAAATTCAGAATAATGGATGAACAGAGTGGGAACTTCAACAAAGAGAAAATACAAAAATAAAAAACAAAGCAATTAGAGATGTTAAAAAATACGGTAGGAGGAATCAAGCAGATTAGAGGAAGCAGAACAGATCTGCAATTTGGAGGACAGAGTAGTACAAATCATCCAAATGAACAGGAAAAAGAGAATAAAAAATGAAGGTAGGTTAAGGAACCTGTGGGACAACATCAAGTGTATTAAAAATCACATTATAATGGTCTGACGAGAGAGAGAGATAGAGAGAGAAGAAAAAATTATTTGAATAAATAATACCTGAAAACTTCCCTCACCTGGGGAAAAAAAAGGGACATCCAGGTCCAGGAGGCATAGTGGACACCAAGAAACTTGAACTCAAAGAGGTCCACACAAAGACACATAATAATTAAAATATCAAACACTAAAGAGGCAATTTTAAAACACTAAGAAAAATACAAATTGTTATGAACAAGAACAACTACCTAAGGCTATCAGCAGATTCCTCACCAGAAACTTTGCTGGCCAGGAGGGAGTGGAAGGATATATTCAAAGTGCTGAAAGGGGAAAACAAAAACAAAAACCCGTGAATACTCTACCTGGCAAGGTTATTATTCAGAATTGAAGAATAGATAGAATTTTCTGGACAAAAGTTAAAGGACTTCATCACCATTAAACCAGCATTACCAGGAGCATTAAAGGGACTTATTTAAGCAGAAAAGACTATAACTAGAAATAAGTAAATTATGAAAAAAACCCACCAATAGCAAAACTAAAGTAAAGGTAGTTAATTAATCACATATAAAACTAGTATGAAAGTTAAAAGAGGAAAGTAGTAAGGTCAACTATATCTAAAATTAATTAAGGGATACACAAAATAAAAAAGATGAAAAATACAACATCAAATACATAAAATGTGGAGGGGGTAGAACAAAATTGTTGTGCTTTAGAATGTGTGCAAACTTATGTGACCATTAACTTCAAATTGACTGCTCTATATATAGAGTATTATATATGAACACCATAGTCATCACAAACAAAAAATAGTATCTATTATGTTAATTGATACACACAAAATAAACAGAAAGGGATACAAACAACACTAAGGAGAGCAACCAAATCATAAAGGAAGGGTATAAGAGAAGAAGAAAGGAACAGAGAATAAATACAAAAACAACCAGAAAACAACCATTAAAATGGCAATAATTCCTTTAAATGTGAATGGACTAAATGTTCTAATCAGAAGACATAGGCAGCTTGAATGTGTTGAACAAAACAAAACATATATGTGCTGCCTACAAGAGACCGACTCCAGATTTAGACACACACAGACTTGAAGGTTGGAAAAAGTTATTCCATACAAATAGAAAAAAAAGAAAACAGGAATGACAATACATCACACAAATTAATCTTTAAAACAAAAACTATAACAAGAGAAAAAGAAGTGATTTACATAATGATAAAGGGATCAATCCAACAAGAGGATATAATTCTTTTAAATATCTATGCACACAACATGAGGCACCTAAGTACATAAATCAAATATTAGCAGACATAGGGGAGAAAATGACAGTGATACAATAATAGTAGGGGACTTTAACACCCCACTTACATATAGGTCACCTGGATAGAAAACATTGACCTTAAATGATACATTGAACTAGATGGACTTAATAGATATATACAAAGCATTTCATTGAAATGCAGTAGAATTTGCATTCTTTTCAAGCGCACGTGGAACATTCTTTAGTATTGATACCATGTTAGGCCACAAAAGAAGCCTCAATCAATTTAAGAAAACTGAAATTATATTAAGTATCTTTTCAACCACAAAAGTTTGAAACTACAAATTAATTACAAGAAAAAAAAAAACCCTAAAAAATACCACAAATACATAGAGGCTAAAAACATGCTACTAAATAACCATGGGGTCAAAGAAGAACTCACAGAAGAAAAAAAACAAAAAAACAAAAAAAACAAAAACCTGAGACAAATGAAAATAGAAACACAATGTCCCCAAATCTATGAGATGCAGAAAAAATAGTTCCAAGAGGGAAGTTTTTTAACAATACAGGCCTACCTCAGGAAACAAGAAAAATCTCAAATAAACAATCTAACCTTATACTTACAGGAATGAGAAAAAGAACAAAGTCCAAAGTTAGTAGAAAGAAGGAAATAATAAATTGAGTAGAAACTCAAACAAAACTGGAAAGATCAATGAAACTAAAATTATTTATTTCAAAAAAGAAACAAAATTAAATTAATAAACTTTTAGCCAGACTCATCAAGAAAAAAAAGAGAAAGCGTCCAAATAAATAAAATCAGAAATGAAAGAAGAGAAGTTATAATGGATACCACAGAATACAAAAGATACTAAGAATCTAACAAACAATTGGGACACCATGGAAGAAACAGATAAACTCCTAGAAATACAATCTTCCAAGAAAAGTCAGGAAAAATCAATTATGAAGTGAATCAGAAATTTAAAAACTCCTGAAGTACCCTGGTGGCTCAGTTAGTTAAGCATCTGATTCTTAATTTTGGCTCTGGTTATGATCTTCCAAGTCATGAGATTGAGCCCTGCATTGGCTCCATACTCAGTGGGAGTTCTGCTTGGGATTCTCACCCTCTGCCCTTCCCCTATTCATGCTCGCTCTCTCTCTCTCTAAAATAAATAAATAAATCGTTTAAAAAATAAGAAAATTTTAAAAATCTCAACAAACAAATATGCAGAACCAGGCAGCTTCATTTGTGAATTCCAACAAACATTTAAATAAGAGTTCATACCTATCTTTCTCAAACTGTTCCAAAAAATTGAACAGAAAAGAAATCCTTTAAACTCATTCTATGATACCATAATTACATAATACCCAAACCAAAGACACCACACACACAATAATTACTAGCCAATATCCCTGATAAACCTTGATGCAAAAATGCTCAATAAAATATTAACAAACAAATTTAACAATACATTAAAAATACATGGTGTACATATCATACACCATGATAGAGTGGGATTTAATCAGGAGATACAAGAATGGTTGAATATCTACAAATCAATCATGTAATATACACCACATTGTGATATATACCACAATAACAAAAAGAAAGGTAATAACCATAAGAGCATTTTAATAGATGTAGAAAAAGCATTTGACAAAATTCACAATTAATCATGATAAAAACGCTTGACAAAGTGGATATTGAGGGAATATACCTCAACCTAATAAAGGCCATATATGAAAACCCACATGTAACATCATACTCAAAGGTGAAAAGCTAAAAGTTTCCTTTAAGATCAATAACAAGACAAGCATGCCCACTTTCATCACTTTTATTCAACACAGTATTGGATACTCTAGCCAGAGCAATCAGGCAAGGAAAAGAAATAAAAATTATTCAAGTTGAAAAGAAGAAGTAAAACTGTCGCTATTTGAAGACGGCATAGTACTATGATAGATAACCCTAAACACTCCACCAAAAAAACTACTAGAAATAATAAGGAATTCAATAAAGTTTCAGGACACATAAATCTATTGCATTTCTATACACTAATAATGAACTATCAGAGAGAGAAATTAGGAAAATAATTCCATTCACAATTGCATTAAAAATAAAATACCTAGGAATAAATTTAATCCAGGAGATGACAGACCTATTCTCTGAAAACTATATAGCACTGAGGAAAGAAACTGAAGGATACATTGTGCTCCTGGATTTGAAGAATATTGTTAACATGTCCATACTCTTCAAAACAATCCATGAATTCAAAGTATCCCTATCAAAATATCAATGGCATTTTTCACATAATTAGAGAAATCTTAAAATTTATATGGAATTACAAGGCCCTGAAAAACTAAAGCAATATAGAGAATGAAGAACACAGCAGGAGGTATAGTACTCCCTGACTTCAAACTGTACTATAAAGCTATAATAATCAAAACAGTATGGTACTGTCACCAACATAGATACATAGATCAATGAAACAGAATAGAAAGTTCAGAAGTAACCCCATCAATCAACCTCAACAAAAAGGCAAGAATATACAATAGGGCAAAATCTGTTTCTTCAGTAAAAGGTGTTGGGAAAACTGGACAACTACATGCAAAAAATGAAACTGGATCACTTTCTTACACCATATACAAAAAAAATTCAAAATGTATTGAGGACTAAATGTAGACAGGAAACCATAAAACTCCTAGAATATAACAGGTGGTAAGCTCTTGGACATTGGTCTGAACAATAGTTTTTGTTTTTGTTTTTGTTTTTTATTTGTCTCCTGAGACAAGAGCAACAAAAGCAAAATGAATAAATGGGACTACATCAAACTAAAAACAATATCTACACAGCGAATAAAACCATCAACAAAAAGAAAAGGCAACCTACTGAGTGGGAGAAGATTTTTGCAAATGATATAACCAATAAGAGGTTAATAAACAAAATATACATGGAACCTCCACAACTCAATATAAAATAAAACCCAACAATACAATTTTAAAAATGGGCAGATTGGGCACCTGTGTGGATCAGTTGGTTGAGTATCTCCCTTCGGCTCAGGTCATGATTCTGGGATCCTGGAATCAGGCTCCCTGCTCAGCTGGAGTCTGCTTTTCCTTCTCCTTCTGTGCTCTCTCTCTCTCTCTCTCAAAAAATAAGTAAGTCCTTAAAAAATGGGCAGAGAATGTGAAAAGACATTTCTCCAAAGAAAATATATAGATGACCAACAGGAACACAAAAAGATGCTCAACATCACTAATCATCAGAAAAATGTGTATCAGAACCACAGTGAGATATCTCCTTACATCTGTCAGAATGGCTATTTATCAAAAAGACAAGAAATAACAGGCACTAGGGAGGATGGGAGAAAACAGGAACCCTTGTGCACTATTGGTGGGAATGCAAAATGGTGCAGCTGCTGTGGAAAACAATGTGGAGGTTCCTCAAAAAAACTAAAAACAGAGCTGAAACTAATATAATATTGTATGTCAGCTATACTTCATTAAAAAAAAAAAGGATCCTGTGGCCCAATAATATGGATATTGTTTTTTCCAAATAAAAAGAGTTAGCATTACACATAAAACAATGTCTTTTAAGACACTGTCTTTTATAGAGTGTCCTTTCTAATTGCATAAGTATCTGTAGCTATTACAATCCAGTTGCTTTGGGAAATTTGAAAATTAATAATAAGTTCTTAATTGGAATAAAATTTTCCCTGATACATTTAATACTTATTTTAGTGAGGGTACTATTTATAAAACTTACAACACATTTGGATACACTGGAAAGGGTTTAGAGTCATGTAAATAAGTGGGTTTATGATGAAGTCCAGGAGGATTTTGTAACTAGGGTTTTTGTTTATTTGTTTTAGTTTCGTATGTTTGTTTTAGCTTGAAGAAGATAGCTATAATTATGTTAATATTTATTGAAATATTTTGATAAAAATAATTCTGTTTGGAAACCATAAGAATATAAGAATATTTTGTCTGTAATAGCCTGGGTACTCATGTCCTAAAGTAGACTTCTAAAGTTGAAGAACCAAAAAGGTAGGTAAATTTTACAATAGTAGAATTAAAATAAGCATCAGATTTTTCTTGCTTGATCTGTATGAGTGTTTATTTCTTTAGATTTTACACAAACATGAAGAAAGTAAATTGTAAATATTATATATGTATATTTTGGAAAATCTTATTTGATCTTTACTAGATTTTAATTACAGGGAACAAAGCTAATGGAATTTTAAGGGCTTACATTTGGTTCCAAATGCATCATACATTTAGACTTTTTTAATGTTTTAAATAATCATTGCTAGTTTGCTTTTGTAACTGAAGCAGATGTATAGCATTGATAGCAATACCAAAGGAAAGTTTTAATTTATTAACTAAAATGTTATAGCTCCTATAAGGTTAGTACTTTCATGTAAGCAAAAGCAGTGATCTGTGAATTAGCTTCTCTTCTCAGAAGTAGAGTTGCTATGGATATTTAAATAGGATTTAACTGAAAGAGAGAGTTCTGTGGCTAAATCAAAGCATTAAAACATTTCAGTGAAGTTTAGATTTCATTTCACTTTCCCAACTTGCAAATGACTTTCCCTAAGCATGAAAGGCAGAAGTTGAGAAGGCTGGGAAGAATGTGGTTTCTGTAAAGCAAAGCACAGTCCCCGATTTCTGTTTAACTACCACCATTCCATTTCAGTGTTGATTTCCAAAGTCTGATCATGATTCCTTCTGGGGTCATCTACAGCTTAAAATGTTGAACTGATAACAAAGTGGCATAGCTTTTGAGTTGTTCTCCCAACGTTGGATGGCAGACCATTCATTTGGCTTAAGACTTTGGAAGAGAACCTCAGGAAGGAACCGAGGCAATTCCCTCTCCACAACTGTGTTTCAAGATGATCTCTCAAGATCAGACTTCACTGAGAAAGGTCCAGACAACATTGGCACTCTGCAAGGGGGACTCAGCAAATGGTTCTTGACAGAGTCAGTCACTATTCCCTGACTAGATCTGGTCTAGATCATCTTAACCAGAGATGCAGAGAGGGGCTGACAGAAGAGGTAGGCTAAATCTCTGGTATACATATGGCATTGATCTCTTTCATCTTTGGTTTTAAGAAGACTGACAGCTCTGATCAAATTCAAATTTATGTTATTTTTCATACTATTCCTTCTTTAAGGGATGCTCCTTAGTAAGCAGGGGAAACACGGTGCCAGCTACCGTATGCATTTTTGAAGGCTTCTTGACCCTATACCTGCTGTAACATGTGTTTCATTTCATATCAGTCTCAGTATCTAATGCTTTTCTTTAGGCTTAAAATAAGTGTTGTCTTTATGGTTTAATAGGACTCAAGTTAAATCTTTACAATTGGCTGAAAAAATATAACTGTTAAAGGTAGAATAGCTTACTGTAGAGGGTAAATTTAGTTACTGGGAATCAAATACAAAGGGGAAATGAGGACATTAAGCCATGACAGATGCAGGTTGCTGTCCATTATACTTATTAAATGTGACCTTAGAAAACACTAATGATTCTTAATCGAGTACTGCCAACTAAAATGACACTATAGTCAAGAGGAATCCTGGGGGCACCTGGTGGTCAGTCGATTAAGCATCTGACTCTTGGTTTCCACTCAGGTCATGATCTCATGGGTCATGAGATCAAGCCTACCTCAGGCTCCACACTCAGTGGAGAGTTTGCTTGAAGATTCTTTCCCTTTCCCCCTCCCGTGACTCTCTCTCTCTCTCTCTTTGGAATAAATAAATCTTAAAGAAAAAGAGGAATACTAGATTGCAAAACCACACTTAAAGATACACATTATGAGTAAAATTGGTTTAAAGTTTCAGTATATCCTCACCAGAGGTCTTACAAATATAATGGCTTTGTAAAACTACTTCAAACTAACATAGAAGAACAGAAGTTGATTATATTCTCTTTGATGGATTCCCTCAGTTTATGAGGGAATCAGTACATCTAAGAAGAACAAAATTTATGAATTTTGTCTTAGGTATGTACCTCTCTTTACCATTGGTTATTTAGCAAATGGAGTCTGTGACCAAGCTCACTTGCTCAGATTTTATTGACAGGTGGAATCTCAGAGCAGCAGGTCTGAGGCAAGGAAAGTGAGGCAGGGAAAGAGGGAGTAAGCATTCAAAAGGATATATAACCAAGCTGGCCATTGCTTTACAAGAAATACAGAGGATTGCCTGTTTCTGCATACTAAGCAGGCTCTGCCTCAGAATTGCTCCTTTAGTGCAGGGGTCCACAGAATTTATCTGTAAAAGGCCAAACAGTAAATATTTAACTACACATGGCATATAGCCTTGTTCACAATTATCCACTTCCATTGTTAGAGCATGAAAGTTGTCATAGACAATAAGTAAATAAATGATCATGTCTATGCTTCAATAAAACTTTCCCAAAATAGGAAGGAGGTCAGAATGGCCCTTTGTCTGACAAACCCCATCTTAGAGGGGAAAGGGGAAGGGATTTACATGCCCTTTCTTTCCTGTCTCCCCTCTCTCATTGGTCAAAGTTCATGCCATGGGGCGTTAATACTTGTGGACTTTGTCCCACCCTTCCCTATAATCACCGAGTAAACTGTTTCTACATACCAAAGCATGGTGCATGATTTGAACTTGGAAATGTTGGAGGAGTCATAACCTTCATAGGTCCACTCAGGTTAAACCTGATCCCAAGAACCACTGTGGCTACCACCATGGTAGCAGGGATGAGATGCTGGGATGAAGCAACAATGGTGGTGACTGGGCTGTCTACATGGACTGTAGCCTGGGACACTCACGGGGCCAATCCAATCTGGGGAAATACTGAAGCTGAGTCTGATAATGTTGCATACTCAAATAAGGATTCAAACTTTCCATTAAGAAAATAAAATGAGAAGGGCTGATGGACACATATATGACCTATGTTCTTTGCTCTAAAGTTTGTTAAATTACCACCACTGTAAAACAGCTAATGGAATGGAATTTTGCTGAAGCTATTTCTTTATTAATACCTGAGCCTTAAACGTCTACATAGAACATTGGGATAAAAGCAGCATTTGAAGATAATATCCAAGAAGATGCAGTTGTCCTCTGAAATGTCTCTGGAGCTGCTATCATAGGTGGAATAGTTGATTAGATGGCCATCAGAGATCTTGTCCTATTTTTTATATAGCCAACCCAGGCATTGGTGTCAGAGAGTCTGGGTTGAAATCCTAGCTTTGTTTCATGGAACAGTGTGACTGTGGGCAAATTTAACCTTCACTGAGCCCATTTCCCTGATTATAGAGTAAGAAAATGATACCTATTGCTGTGAAGATTAAATAGGATAGTAAGTAAACTGAGAAACACAGTGCCTGATACACTGGGCATTCAATAAATGGAAATTATTAGCTACTTTGTATGTATGCTTGATAAAGCTACTCTCACACTCATGGAGTCTCTTGAGAGAAAGATATTTGTGGATTACAAAGCTGGTCTCCATTCTCACCTTTATTATGTACTATTGTTGTAAACTAAATATGCATCATGGGTGACTCATTTTTGTGGGCCTCAGTTTTTTCATCTGTCAAATGAGCATATTTAACACCTACCTATAAGATATTATTGGGAGCATACATGATTTAATATGTGTATAAAGTACCTAGTACTTTCTAGAAATTAAATCAATGGAAGCTACTATAATTATATAATTATTATAATTCATAATTAATCTCATATAGAAGTATAATCTAACAAATAAAGTCAATCACTAGGGTGCATCTTTCTCAACTGCCTTTTCCTATTAAGATATAATGGATCATGAACAAAATAGCTCAATCTGTGAATTTGTGATTTTTCTATTTCAATCCTTATGAGAATTGTCTGATAACATCAGTACTCTCATTAGCACTGTACTGTGTAGTGAGCTAAAGAGCAAACTGAAACAACACAAGGTTGACCTCTAGTAGCTTTTGCACAAAAATGCTGTGATGGTGGGAAAGAAGATGAAACTCCCCTATTTTGAATACAAACTATCCACAAACACTATTATTTTCCTTTAAATATAATTAACCACCACAAAGATCTTATGAGTAGGCACTCTTATTTTCAGTGTACTGATGCTTGAAAAGTTTATGTAACTTCCCCAAAGCTGTAGAGTTATATTATGATCCAGCTAAAACCCTGCATTGTCTGGCACCAAAGCCCTTACCTTTCAACTATTCCACACTAAGTCCCTGTGTGAGAATAGAAGTCACAGAATTTCTAATTCTACCTGGGCCATACACTTGGTTTATGACCTTGAACAAAATGTATCAATTTCTAGGCCTCAGTTTGCTAATCTCTAGACTGAGATGATTGTGTTATCTTGACTTGGTTCACTTCAAATCTGTGATTCTGTGCACACTTATTAGAAGAAACAATAATAATAAGTGCATCTATGGCTGGGAAGGGGTAGTGATCAAGATGTTTCTGGAGAGGGGGGATAGACAAGGTATGCTTTGTAGTTGTCTTTTCCATATAGTTGAAGGTACACATGCCCTCAGCCAGCTGACAGGCTGATGCTTTTCAAACATTACATCACCCCAATATCTTTCCATTTTACTCCAATGGTTTATCTGACCCTACTTGATTCTCCTGTCACCCCATCACCTGTCTAACGTCATCTCCTACTCTGGTTCTTGCTCACTCCACCATGTTGACCTCCTTAGTGGTCCTGGAATACATCAGGCACACTCCTGGCTCAAACCACCCCACTTGTTATTCCCTTGCTTGATATTCTCAAGAAAACAGAGACACTCAAACCCAGCACAGCCCATATCCACTTCAGCTCCAGCTATCCTATCACAACCTAAAATAAAGAACAAGACAAAAGCCTCAGAAAAAGAACTACATGAAACAAAGATAATCAATATGGCTGATAAATAATTTTAAGATCATCATAAGGATGCTTACTAAGCTGGAGAGAAGAATGAAAGAACTCAGTACAACTTTCAATAAAAAGATAGAAAATATAAAAAAGAACCTAGCAGAGTTGAAAACTTTAATAACTGAAATGAAAAATACACCAGAGGGAATTAACAGATTAGTGGATATAGAAAAATATATCAGTGATCTGGGAGACAAAGTAATAGAAGACATCTAAGCTGAACAGCAAAAGAGAAAAGAGTAAAAACAATTGGAGGATAGATTAAGCGATCTCTTGGATGACATCAAGAAAATAAACATTTATATTATAGGGATCCTAGAAAAAGAAGAAGAAAAAGTGGCAGAAAACTTATTTTAAGAAACAATAGCTGAAAACTTTCTGAACCTAGGAAAGGAAATAGACATCTAGTTTCAAGAAGCACACAGTGTTTAAAACAGGATCAACCCTAGTGGCTCCACATCACAACACATAATAATTAAAATGTCAAGTGTTAAAGAGAATTTTAAAAGCATCAAGAGAGAAGCAAAAAGTTGTGTACAAGGAAAACACTATAAGGCTATCAGCTGATTTTTTCAACAGAAACTGCAGGCCAGAAGAAAGCAGCATGAAATATTCAAAGTGCAGAAAGGAAAAAAAAAAAACAAAAACAAAAAAAAACAACTACAACCCAAAATACTCTACCTAGCAAGGTTTTCTTTCAGGATTGAAGGAGAGATAAAGAATTTCCTAGATAAATAAAAGCTAAAAGTGTTAATCATCACTAAAGCCTTATGAGAAATGTTAAAGAGAAAGGGAATGAAAGGCCATAATTAGACATAAGAAAATTATTAATAAAAAATGTAAAATATGACAGCATTTACATATAAGGTGGAAGAGGGAGATTAAAGAAATGGAGTTTTTTAAGAATGTGTTTGAACTTAAATGACCACTAACTTAATATAGACTTTTATGTACTTAGGATGTTATATACAAACCTCATGATTTATAGCCCAAACTCAAAATCTATAATAGATACATAAAAAATAAAGACAATGAAATCTAATACAGAAACACATCAATCATGTTGAAAGAGAGCTATATCCTGCCCACAAAAAGACTTACTTCACATCTAAGGATATCTACAATCCTAAAGTGAAGGGATGGAAAAACATTCACCATGCAAATGGAAGTGAAAAAAACAGCCAGGGTAGCAATACTTATATCAGACAAAATAGACTTAAAGCAAAGACTGTAACAAGAGACAAAGAAAGGCATTACATAATGATAAAAAGATCAATCCAACAACAGTATATAAGAATATAAATAACTACACATCCAACATTTGAGCACCTAAATACATAAAATAAATATTAAAGGACATAAAGGGAGAAATTTACAGTGATTCAATAGTTATAGGAGACTTTAACATTCCACTTACAACAATGGATAGATAATCCAGACAGAAAATCAATAAGGAAACTGTCTTTGAATGACACATTAGACCAGATGGATATAACAGATATATACAGAACATTCCATTCAAAAACAACAGAATACATATTCTTTCCAAGTGCACTTGGAACATTCTTCAGAATAGATCATGTGTTAGGCCACAAAACAAGTCTCAAGAAATTTAAGTATATTAAAATTATATCATGTACCTTTCCGACCAAAATGGTGTGAAACTAGAAATTAATCACAATGAAAAAAAAAATTGGAAAAAACACAAGCATGTAGATACTAAACAACATGATACTAACAAACAATGAAGATATCAGAGAAGAAATAAAAATTACATGGAGACAATTGAAAATGAAAATACAGTGGTACAAAATCTTTGGGACAGAGCAAAAGCAGTTCTAAGAGGGAAATATATAACAATATAGACTTACCTCAAGAAACAAGAAAAACTCAAATAAGCAATGTAACTTTACAGCTAGGGGGAACTAGAAAGAGAAGAACAAATAAAGCTTAAGGTGAGTACAAGAAAGGAAATAAAAAGGATCAGACTAGAAATAAATGACATAGAGACTAAAAAAACAATAGAAGGTCAGTGAATCAAAGAGCTGATTCTTTGAAAAAAATAAAATTCATAAACCTTTAGCTGGACTCATCAAGGAAAAAAGAGGGAAAATAAGAGAAAGGAGGCAAATGAATAAAATCAGATATGAGAGAGAAGTAACAACTGACACCACCTAAATACAAAAGATTAAAAGATAATAAAGTGAAAAACTTTATGCCAACAGATTGGACAACTTAGAAGAGATGGATAAATTCCTAGAAACATAAAATCTTCTAAAACTATACAGGAATAAGTAGAAACTCTGAAGAGACCCATACTAGTAATGAATATGAATTAGTAATGAAAGAAACTACCCCAAAGTAAAAAGTCCAGGACCAAAAGGATTCACAGGTGGATTCAGTCAAACACTAAAAGAAGACTTAATACCTATTCTCTTCAAACTATACCAAAAAATAGAATAGGAAAGTAAGCTTTCAAATATATTCTATAATACCAGCATTACCCTATGATCAAAACCAAAGACACGACAAAAAAAGAAAACTACAAGCCAATATTCTTGATGAACATAGATGAAAAAAATTCCTCAAAAAATATGAGCAAATCATAGTCAGCAATATATTAAAATGATCATTCACCATGATCAAGTATGATTTGTTTTGGGAATGCAAGGATGGTTCAATATTAGCAGATTAGTCAATGTGATATACCACACCAACAAAACAAAAGATAAAAACCATATAATAATATTAATATTTGACAAAAATTTAATATTCATTCACAATTAAAATACTCAAGAAAGTGGGTTTAGAGGGAACATACATAAACATAATAAAGATCATATATGAAAACCCACAGCTAACTTCATACTCAATGATGGAAAACTGAGAGTTTTTCCTCTAAGATCAGGAATAAGACAAAGATGCCTACTCTAACTGCTTTTATTCAACACTATATTGAAAGTCCTAGCCATAGCAATAAGACAACAAAAAGGAAAAAATGGAATCCATACTGGCAAAGAAGTTAAACTATCACTATTTGCAGATGACATGATCCTATACATAGAAAACTCTAACAACTCCACCAAAAATCTACAAAAATTGATAGTGAATTCAGTAAAGTTGTAGGATAAAAAATTTATTCCTAGAAATATATAGCATTCTATACACTAATAACAAAATAGTAGAAAGGAAAATTAAGAAACAATTCAATTTCCTATTGCACCAGAAAGAATAAAATACTTAGGAATACATATAACCAAGGAGGTAAAAGACTGACTGTGGAATCTATGAAACACTGATGAAAGAAACTGAAGATGACACTAACAAATGGAGAAATATTCCATGTCATGGATTAAAAGAATTAATATTATTAAGTGTCCATATTACCTCAAGCAATCTATGGATTGAATGCAACACTTATCAAAACAGCAACAGCTTTTTTTTTTCAGAACTAGAACAAAGAATCTTAAAATTTATATGGAACCACAAAGCACTTCGAATAGTCAAAGCAATTCTGAGAACAAAACTGGGGTATCACAATTCTAGATTTCAAGCTATCCTACAAACCTATAGTAATTAAAACAGTATGGTACTGGCACAAAAATAGACACATAAATCAATGGAACAGAATAGAGAGCTCAGAAATATGGGCTATTATATGGTCAGTTAATATATGACAAAGGATGCAATAATATACAATGAGGAAAAGATAGTCTCTTCAACAAATGGCACTGGGAAAACTGGACAGCTACATGCAAAAGAATGAAACAGGACCACTTTGTAATACAATACACAAAAATAAACTCAAAGTGGGTTAAAGGCACAAGTGGGAAACCTGAAACCATAAAATCCTAAAAGAGAACAAAGGCGGTAATTTCTCTGACTTTGGCCATAGCAACATTTTTTTAGATACATCTCCTAAGGCAAGGGAAACAAAAGCAAAAACAAACTATTGGGACTACACCAAAATAAAAAGCTTTTGCCCAAGGAAGGAAACTATCAACAAAACAAAAAGGCAACCTATGGAACTAGAGAAGATGTTTGCAAATGAAGTATCTGATAGGGGGTTAGGACCCAAAATATATAAAGAACTTACATGATTCAACATCAAAGGAAGCAAACAATCCAATTAAAAAATGAGCAGAGGACCTGAATAGACATTTCATTGAAGAAGACATATAGATGGCCAAAAGACACCTGAAAAGATGCTCAACATCACTAATTATAAGGGAAATGCAAATCAAAACCACAATGAGAAATCATCTTACATCTGTAAGAATGGCTGGAATTAGAAAGACAAGAACTAACAACTGTTGGCAAGGATGTGGAAAAAAGGAACCCTGATGTTCTGTTGGTGGAAATGTAAATAGGTACAGCCACAGTGGAAAACAGTATGAAGGTTCCTTAAATAGTTAAAAAAAATTTAGAAATACCATATGATCCAATAATTCAACTACTGAGTATTGATTAAAAAAATGAAAACACTAATTTGAAAAAAAGTATATGCACCCCCGTGTTTACTGCAGCAATATTAACAATAGTGAAGATATGGAGGCAACCTAAGTGTTCACTGATAGATGAATAGATAAAAAAGATGTAGTTGATATATAGAATAGAATATTGTAAATATTAATAGCCATAAAAAAGGATGAGATTGTGCCATTTGTGACTATAATGGATGGACCTAGAGGATCTTATGCTAAATGAAATAAGTCAGACTGAGATAGACAATGATATGAAATCATATGACTTCAGTCATGTATGGAATCTAAAAAATAAAACAAATGAATAAAGAAAAAGCAGAATCATACCTATAAATACAGAGAACAAGCTGATGGTTGCCAGAGTGAAGGGGTTCAGGAAATGGGCAAAATGGGTTAAGAGCAGTGGGAGATACAGGCTTCCAGTTATAGAACGAATAAGTCATGGGAACAAAAGGCACAGAATAGAGAATATAGTCAATGGTATTTTAATAGCATTATATGGTGACAGATGGTAGTCACACTTGGGGTGAGCATAGCATAATGTATAGAGATGTTGCTTTTGCTCAGCATGGCTCATTGAACCTAATGGTTCACATACACGCTCAGTTTTATAGGTGGAGTGTCCTGTAGTGCAGCCGTATTTCTGTAAGATAAACATCTACTATTGGTCTCCTTCCTGGAAGGAGTTCTGTTTGAAATGGGCATACCAAAACTTCTGGTGGCTACTGACAGCACCCAGAAACCTATTTCTGGTTTGGATAGACAGGACTCTGAATTGACAGGGAAATATGAGAGGATAGCAGGGTAAGATTTATCTTTCTGTGCCCTGGAAACTCCATTGCTAGCAGTGGAGAATGAAAGGGATAATCAATTAACCTAACCCTAACCCTAATCCTAACCCCTAAGCCTAAGCCTAAACCTAAACCTAAGCCTAACCCTAACGCTAACCCTGCTACTCTGCAACTTGTGAAAAGAAGAGGGTTTTAATGTAGTGGGAACATTTTACTTGGAATATTTGGATCTTGCCTTCCTCCTGACTACTGGGACATGCTTTTGAGCCATTCAAAAGCATGTACCAGATCAAACCATTAGGGTAAAGAGAGAGGTTAGATATAATCCCTCTACCTGCTTCTACGTTGGGTGGTACCAAAATCGTCCTGAATTCACTCAATTGAGGAGTCTTTGAGTCCTCCCTTCTCCATTCCCAGAGAAGGAAGGGTAGTGGTCTCCATTTTTTAGCGTTAACTATATGCTATTCAAAACCTGGGGATAGAAGAACTTCAGCCTTTCTCTTCTCTCCTGTCATGAAACCTAAGCTTTTTATTGTTGTTGTTGTTTTGGAGAGGAAGGGCAGAGGGAGGAGAGAGAATCTTAAGCAGGCTCCCTGTCCAGCATGGAGCCCCACAAAGGGCTCAATCTCATGACCCTGAGATCACCCCCCGAGCCAAAAATCAAGAGTCAGATGCTTAACCAACTGAATCACTCCGGTGCCAAGATCTTAATTTTTTTCTACTCCTATAAGCAACGTAATAAATGAAGACAAATCAGTTCCTCTTTATTTTTATATGTAACACACATGTGATATTATATTATTTTCTTCAGTAGAAGCAATTACAAGTCAGTGTTAAACATCGCACAATTTGGTATATTTCTTCAAGTAGTTTTATTACAGTCATAACAAATAAGCCAATATTGCCTTTGTTCTCATGCTTTTCCTCCCAAGTACGTAGGATTTCTATTTGTAAAAAACAAAAACAAAAAACAAAAAACAAAAAACAGGATTAGAGGTGATATTTGATTTTGATACACTAAGTTATGGTACTTCTTTCCTACAGAAATTTTCTTTTGAATTTGGTCTCATGATCACCCTCATCATCATCACAGCTAACACTTACATAGCACTTATGATGTACTAGGCATTGAAAGGATTTTTCATTTATTAACTCATTTAAGCTGTAAGACCTCCCTGCAATAGTTAACTTGCTAGAGCTAGGATTTGAACCAGGCAACCTAACACCTTATAGCTCTTATCCTCTGAGATATAACTTTTGCCAGCAACTAAAACAAATACATGCACTTCAACTGCTATTTTCCATTAAACCACTTGTTTTCTTTTTGGAAATTTCATTATGTGAAATTTCATTATGTGAAATTCTATGATTAAGTGATAATTAAGGGATTTTTCAGACACAGCAATGGCCCTGTCTGTTTGATAAAACTCTGGTGTTTATGTTGTCTTAGATCTTCACCCTAATTCTTAATTTTTTTATGTCTCAGGGAAAACAATTATGTTTCTTACTTGCTGATAGATACCATGACTAAATGAAAAATCCAGTAATTTTAAAGACAACCATAGAAAATGTATTCAGGTATGCTTCAGCATTTGAAAATAGCCAAATAATTAAAAAATCAGTAAGATGTGAATTGAAGACCATATATTTTAGGAAGGAATATGTGTATCAGAAATACTATTTCCCTTTTACAGGTGGCAATGAGCACGGAAGCCTCGTGTGACACAGGAATATGTTTGCTTAATGACTTACCAGATCCAGCGCCAGTTCTGGTTTATGAGAATGGCCGTGTCTGTTGCTATGTAGATGAGGAATTGTAATAAATGTGTTCAAGGACATTAGATAACATTAGCAGAAACACTCAGAGAATATCTACCATACAGTGTAAAAGAAAGTTGCAAACATTTCTAGTTAATAAAAAGATATTTTTTGTGGAGCTCTTTCTTCATCTTTTTGCCTTTTAATCTTTATTTGAAAACTAGACAATTCTTTTGTTATTAGGTTAGCTTTCAAATCTATCAAAATACATCTTAGTATATAAGTGGCTACAGTTTAGATGATAGCTGTATTTGATTTCACTTCATTGCCTTTGCTTTCAATTCATATTCATCAAGCAGCATATTTTTTAAAAGATTTTATTTATCTATTCAGGAGAGACAGAGAGAGAGAGAGAGAGAGGCAGAGACGTAGGCAGAGGGAGAAGCAGGCTCCCTGTGGAGAGTCTGATGCAGGACTCAATCCCATGACCCCAGGATCAGGCCCTTAGCCAAAGGCAGACGCTCAACCGCTGAGCCACCCAGGTGCCCCAAGCAGCATATTGAATGAATGCATTTTACCAAACAGTAGCTGCTGAATGCTGTATGTGTGTGTGTGTGTGTTTGCATGTGTGAAACACATCTAGGAACAAACTTGTATTTCAGGGTGGAAACTTGGCATTCCAAGTTTCAGTCAGAATTATTTTTTTATGACTTAGTCACAGACCCACAAAAACATGGCTTTATAATGTAAATGCTGACATAACCTTTACATATACTCAGCAGTAAATCAAGGTGCTATAAAATATCACATTTAAAAAGTCAAACTAGGTAAAAATACTGACTTAATGTTTGTTGAGAGAAAGAGAAGTTAACACTTCCAGTTTCAGTTTTGAATGAAATACAGACTCTTTTGTGTATCTTCCGTAACAAAATAAAATGCAAAGTGACCATCATGCATGAGTGAAATTAATGCAAAAATACTCTCTATGAGAAATAAAAGATATTTCAATCAGGGGTTTACTATTTTCTAATCCAAAAGCAAATTTATGAATGCCACTGGGAGTTACTTCCTTAAGGGATTAAATTTCAGTCACGTATATTCTGCTGGACATTGAAAAGATACTCAGTTCTCACTGAGTGCTGCGGAAGACTAAGGAGTTTGTGGAGTCAAATGGAATATCATGCCAACAGATTTCTCACTGAACACTTGATGTCATGCATCATCTGACACTGGCTTTTCCATCAGGTCATTTCAGGATAAGGTACTACTGAAAAAGCATAACCAACTTAGCTAGTGAAGTGCTGACAAGTTTCAGGGGCTTGGCTGGCGTTCCAAAGTTTATTTGAATTAATTTTCATTCTCACTGGCCTGCAAAGCTCAGTGAAAACTGCGTTTTCAGGGAACACTTTCATTACTTCCTGATTGTACTGGTATCAGAAACACCACAATAAAAGTACTTGAGAGATGGGTTTTTATAGGAATAATTTTCTCAGGTAAGGAAGAACTTTCTGTTAGAAGGTACAAAGAGTCTCTGGTTTGTGTTTGTTTGTAACACATGGCAACTGCAGGCAGCAGTATTTACCAAAGCGAGTGTAATTGGTGTGCTGATGGCTTGTTCCTGGATATTATTTGGAATTTACACATTCTACAGTAGGTTCCAAAGAATTCCCATTGATTGGTTAAATAGGGAGAAGGCACCAACAGATAAAATCAATTCAACAACAGCACTGTGAATCTGCAGAAATTCTAGTTGTGTTTTTAAATTTAATAGATGATGATTGAACTGAGAGGGTGTTGGGCTAAGTAGAAAATTACACATTTTACTGACTCGTAGGACCCTAGGGCTAAAGGACATTATAAATGATACAATGATTCTCAAATTTCCACATATTCTATCTCATGATTTGCAATGAAAAAGCCTACATTATCTTCTGAGGATAAAATGTATATACTTAAAAGATTTTGTTTCTGCTTTAGTAATAGTTATGGAAAACTCCTGTTCTGCTTAGATCAATGATAGTAGTATACCATTGTACCTGTGAGTTTGGTTGGGTTTTAGGGGGAGAGTTTGATAGTACACATAAAAATAATAGCTAAGTGGAAAAGAACCAACTTGGTTAATGGCTGGGCAAACAGAAACATCCCTATTATTGGATTTTGTCAAAAGATTTGAGAACACGCTTTAATTCTGGAAACCTAGATGAGGTCTCTGACTGTTAAGGAAATTTTAAATCCCAAGGAACTTCTCCCTGTAATGTGACAGAGGCCAATCTGTTGCACTTACCTGCACTAGGAGAAAAGTGGAAAGATAGTGAGAGTCCCCTATCCACTGATGGCTCATTTCAAGCTGGCCTAGGCTGTTTACCACTCTGGTAGGCCTGTGCCAAGAGAAGAAGGGGACCAATGTCCTTTGACATATAAAGCAAAAATTTATAGAGCAAGTGGGAAAGACTTGCTTTCAGGGGATACAGGAAGTGAAAGAAGGAAGTGAGACATGCCCATTCCTTCTCAAGACACAATAATACTACACTCTGTTAAATGTGGTGCCAAAGATGATAACTTTCGTCCAATCAAATTGGAATGTACTCCTTCCACAGGGCAGTGGGAGGGGCTAAAGCCCAGAGAGACATTCCCTTCTCTAAGGGCAGAGTTAGAAATGCAGCAAGAGAGAGAGAAATGCTCTTCTCCTTCAATGCCACACTTCCTTCCGCCCATGGAATCCTCTGCATAATTTTTACACTGAGTGACTATCCAGAACTTGCTTGAATATCTGCAGAGGCTGGACATTACTCCTGGTGGTTCAGTGCAATTTAGGTTACTGATAGCAAGTTCTTATATGGAAGCCAACTAGCCCCATGATTTCTGTCATGTATATTGGTGCTGTCTTTGGAGCAGCAAAGAGTTGGTCTAATTATGTAACTCATTTCTAGATATTTGAGACAGTTATCTCTTTCACATAGCCCTCTCGACTTTCAAACACCATGATATCCAAGAGAGAAGTAGAAAGAATTTTTATAAATATAAGGATACTTAAAATCAGTTTCCTCTTAAAAGCACTTTCCCTTCAATCATGTCATGGAGGGGAAGTCCAGCTTAGAGACCCTGGGAGAAGCAGCATTGATTGGCAGGGTCCCCTGGGGCACTGTGGGGAATGTGTAGTGCATTTTCTTTCCTCTCATTACATGGCAGTGAAGGCTCCTGTCCCTTTCCATGTGTCTTCTTTTGCCTCTGCTCTTAAAAGTGAAATTCTGCATAGTTGGGAGGACTGGTGCAGAGTTAAGACTCGTAGAGCCAAGAAAATAAAGAGTCAGATGTCCCAGCAGCTTTCATTGCGTCCTGATTCTCACCACCCCCAGAGCAACCATGAAAGTAGGAGGGACCAGATGAAGACATTTAAAAATTGGTTCTGCTCCACAGTGATCCAGAGCAAGCTGGGGCTCGGCTGCTTTGAGGTGGTTTGAGAAGCTTCTCTCTGGGGTTGGGACATTAATATGGCAGTTCTGTTCCCCCTTTGAAACCTCCCTGACTCACTCCAAAAAATAAAACTTTCTATTTTTTAAGAAACATATTTAACTTAACACACAATCTAATGAAACCAAATTCCATGGAAATCCAACAGAAGTATATATTCAGCATAGCCATGGCCAACTTCTGGTCTTTAGCGCAGATCTGTAACGAGGGAAGTGTGTGGGTGTTTGTGTCGGATCTGTGCCATTCATTGGGTCTACAGTAAGATCTGTGTGAGTTAAGAATTCCATTTATCCCATACGTTACAAGGGGAGAAAGGAAGTTCACTTATGTGCAGTGTTAAGAAACAAACAAAACAAAACAAAACCCCCTACAATGTAAAGGCCCACATTTTAAAAACTGTGTACCAGCTGCTGGAGAGTGGATTATATAAACTTGGGATCTGAGGTGGATCTGAGATGACATCTACATTGCTACAATGGTCACTTACTTAAGAACCATTGTGGTGGAGAATTACCTACTGAAGGCTTTGCATAACTATTAAAGAAACATCTATAGAAAATTCCAAGTGTGACATAAAATACAGATAAAGTAAACTTACTCTATAGTCACCTGCATATGACTTGGCAAAGTGTGAACCTCTGTAATCACCAGGTAGGAATCTAAGATCTTCCACGTTCTTTAGCAACCTTGCAGATTCATGAAGACTGTCAGGGTCTGTCACGAGGTAAGCATTGAGTGGATAAGGTTGAAAGAGCAGTAGATTAAACTTCCTTTATTTTTTTCTCATTACATCACACAAATATCTGTGTTCTTGGCCAAATATATTATGAAAAAAAATAAAAGAGGAAACTCTAAATAATGATTGATAAAATGCCAAGCAACTTCAGAACTTTGTTGACATTTGCTTCTTGAAGCAATTATATCCTAATTATAACTCTAAAGTAACGTAACCTAAAAAAAAAAAAAAAAAAAAAAAAAACACCTCAAAACATACCAGAACAATATGCGTTATTTCCTTTGGAGCAAGAATGGTAGTAATTAATGGAATGATGGCACTTAACCCAGTAATTCCAAAATTATTCAAAACCATTGCTATACTGCCTCTTTGCAAGTGTCTACAGTTACACACACATTGCTTCGAATGTCAGTGTGTCTGGGTCTTACAATCTGGCATATACATCTTCTCTAGCATCCTCATTATAGAGAAACTTGATCTAGAAAGTTCAAGTGATTTGTCCAAAGTCACAGAAAGCTAAGACCAGAACCAAGATCTGTTTTCCAGGATAATAATTTTGCCACAACATCCTTCTGCCTCTTTCTTTCGTGGGTGGACTTAATTTTGAAAAAAAAAAAAAAAACAAAGCATGAGTTATTCAGAGACAAGTCTAGTGAATAAGATGGATGATCAGCTCAGTGCAATGTGGCAAACATTCATTGGGCACCGACTATATACAAGGTATTCTGACAAGTGCTGCACAGGCTACAAGAGATTTTACAGCATGGGGCAGGACCTCAAATTAACTCTAATAGATGGATCCGAAGAATGAGCTGTGATTACAGTATAATTGAGAGCCGTTTCCTTGAGTTCCCAATTCTGTATTATATCCTTTCAATCAATAGGTTTGAATTTATAAAACCAACAGAGAAAGCACCTACTTTTGTTAAGTACCTGTTTGTTGTGCCCTTCTTTCAAATTCACCATGACAGGATTGGAATGAACAAAATTATTAGCTTATGAAAAGCATTATGAGTCTTCAAAATGAAAATGGGTCCCAACATTTTAGGTAAGAGTACAATTATTATTTTCTGTAAAAACTGTTAGAATTTTTAGAATATTTATGTACTGCCAAGTTGCTATGTGGATACCTTTGGGGAAATGAAATCAACACATCCAATCTGTGGTGACAGACCTTTACTCAATTCTGTGCTATTCTAGAGTCTTTCAAATATGGTTAGCTCCTAAACTCACTGCTTTTTAAAATCCTGAAATAAAGATAATAAATACTCTGTTAATCTAATCTGTTTCAATTAATTTATATTATGGTAACTGGCCTAGAAAAACAAAGTTCATTGTCTACACCTTTTCCTGTGGTTTATGTAACAAAACTCTATCATCAATAGAGTTTTGAGTTAGTTTTCTAGTAAAAATGTTCACTTGGGAGATTAACAGTTGTTGAACATATATTAGATGTCTGGTGCATTTTATAAACTATTAATTGTATCATTTATACATTTAATCCTCATAATAACTTCCTGAAGTGTTATTAAGTAAGGAGTAAGGACACTGAGGCTCAGAGAGGCTAATAGATTACCTAAATTCACAGAATGAGAAAGTAGGTATGCTGAGATTCAAGCTCAGATCGGTGGGTTGCTAAGCTATGTTCTTCTCGCTGAATTATCTGTACATACTTCTTGAAATCAAAGTGCTATGCAACCTTTCCCTTTGATAATCAAGGGTGTACATGCATGATGCCTGGCCTTCGGGGAGGAGACAGTTAAGCATAAGTGGTGGAGAAACAGTAATTAGGTGGTCTAGGACTTCCAAAGCCATCCTTGCCTCCCACACTGCCCTGAAAGAATGCTGAGGGATATGTATGCATAGAAGAACACGTCCAGCAAACAGGAATACTTTATTAACGTGTCTTTCACCACACAGTTTTGCGCATTTTCTCAGGGATCTAAGCTGGGCCTTACTAGAAACCTCCAAACTCTTGCTGAGGCCAGAAGCCATCCAAATTTTCTCCTCTTTTCTTCTGCCTCTTTCTGGTTCCCACTTGGCTTCTGGGGGAAATGGAGTAGAGAAGAGGGCACTTATTCTACATGGAGGACAGGGCCCAAGATTCTATTTTACCATGCAGGGAGGAAGCAATCTGGAGACAAGTGTTTGTGTTCTTTCCAAAAGAGCAAATCCTAGAGCCCTGTACTCCTCAGCCCTTGACTTCTGGCAGACTCAAATTTTGACTCCTATCCAACCTTGTGAAAATTTTTAGCCCAGGAACCAAAAAATGTTGTTGTCTCTCAAAACATCCATAGCAGATGGATTAAGGATAGTAGAAATAGAAATAGGCTAGTACAGAGGCTATTAGTTTCTCTTAGCTATTAAGAAACAGTATGCATTGATTTGAAGGATATCCAGCTCATGATGCTGTCTTTATTTATGCAGTGTCCTAATCTTCTGAGTTAATCAGCCTAGATCTATCTTAAGGTTAGGTGAAATCATTTCAGTAAAGAGAAGGATGTGCACCTCTGGCCATATACTTTATGTGATTGGTAGAAATACTTGACATGAAACTTGAGAGCAAATATCTTCAAAGAGAATTGCTCACAAAATGCCTGAAACAAATATTTTCTAAATCTGTAGCTGATGAATACAATAATAATAGTAGTTCTCTTTTTTCTCAAACCTATTACTACTTTATGCCAAACTTCCAAACACATATCAAATCAAACTGATTAGCCCATAAGGATAGTTTCCAACTATATTGTATCAACAGGGCTTTATATGCATGTGGTTCTATGAAGCTAGGCCCATCTTTTCCAGGTATAAGGATGAAGCTTCACTTGTTGTCCTAGTCAGAATAAACAAATAAGCATGAGTAAAGAGTTTGAAAGATGTCTGGAGCACCTGGGTGGCTCAGTGATTGAGCGTCTGCGTTTGGCTCAGATTGTGATCCTGCGGTCCTGGGATCGAGTCCTGCATCAAGCTCTCTGCAGGGAGCCTGCTTCTCACTCTGCCTATGTCTGTGCTTCTTATGAATAAATAAAATCTTTAAAAAAAAAAGATGTCTTGATGACTTGAGGTAATTCTGGAATAAAACACCTTTTTGAGCCCTAACAAATAAATATAACTATTTTATCACCACCAAAAGCCAGTTTACCTTGCTCCTTATATTTTACTTCTATATTTTCCAAGAAGGTGCTTAATATTTTTTATTTTGTCAAATCTAAGCATGGCAAATACTATTACTTTGCTGTTCAAAAGCTATAGTCTCTTCCTGGCTAACCAAATTCCAAGTTTGTTTAGCTAGGCTAAGTACCAGCTCCAGGAAATGAATCATAATTAGATCAATTTGGACAATTCTTTCTGCTTTATCAGATACTTGCTCTTCTGGGCTTCCTTTCAGTGAGGGATGCCACAGGACAAGTTCTGGCCAATGAGGCTTAACAGGAGTTCTAAGGGGGCATTGATTTCCCTCTTCTCTAATTAAAAAAAAAAAAATAGTAGCCTCCTTTTACCTGATGCCTTCTTCCTCCGTGCTTGACACTGAAATAAGGATGTGATTCATGATTTCTCAAAGTACAGCAATTATCATGCTATCATAGAGTATGAAGCCTGAGGATGAAGGTCTACGCATGGTGGCAGTGCAGAAGCACAGCTGGGCTGCTACACTCAAAATAAAACCATGAGTTTCCAAAGTAAGAGATGGTCCTAGTAGTTAGATTATAGATGTAGACAATAGCAATGCATTTATGCATGTCATGTAGAGGAAGTTTATGGGGCTAGGATAGTATGAATGAGGAATAACCATGTCAGGATTCCAAAATATGGTGTAGGCAGATCCAGTGTTATCCAGACCAAGTTAGGTGGAAAAATCCTCTAAGGAAAGGAATCCAAGCAGAGATACTAGTGTATGCAAAGGCAAGGTGATGAGCAAGAGCATTGCTGAATGTCTGGTCTGTTGTTTAGGAGTGTTAAGTGTCAAGGGGTCTTAAGACCCAGAGATCATGATGTGAGCCGAAACCAAGAGTCAGAAGCTCAACCTACTGAGCCACCCAGGCACCCCAGCTATGCTTATTCAAAGCTAGTGAGGTCCTAGGAAATGATCCTTCTAGTATCAATGGGAAATTTTCACGCATAAAGCCTAGGGGGTCATTTCTCTGGGTATGAAATCCATGAAGCAGAATCTTAAACTAGAGCAGCCTTAGGAGCTGCAAGCACCAGGCATTTCTGAGGAATGACACTTCCCCAGGCAAGCTTTCAGGCATCGAACAAAGAGGCTTTTCCGGGTCTATTTGGATGCTGATTATGTGTTCTCAAGGGCCATTGATAAGTAGAAACAGTAAAACCACAAGAATACCTTTCGATAACAGTAGAGTAGGCTGTTGCATTCCTGAGCCAAAGCTAATGTTCCCTCATCCACTGCAAAGCTATAGAAAGAGACCAATTATTCAAACCTAGTCTTACCTATTTGGGCTGGCCGCTTTCAGGAAATGAGCAGCAGCGTGTGTGTGTGTGTGTGTGTGTGTGTGTGTGTGTGTGTGTGTGATAGATCGATAGATCGATGGATCGATCGAACATATCAGAGTTTAGGCCCAGATCCTGGCCATGTCTGTGGTGCTGCAGTGCCTGGTTTCCCTATTCTAGAGGCTGGGGGTCAGGGTAGGGTGCCACTTGACTGGTCCATCGCCCCAGTGTCAGAGGTGGAGCCTGCCCCTGCCAGAAGCCTGCCTTTGCCTTTTGGTACTTTGGCTCTAGCAGCCGGAGAGAGCAAAGGCCAAGCTGCTCACCATGCCTCTGCCCACCACTCCACCCTCCTTCCTGCCAATTCTCGAAAACCAAACTACTAATGATGAGCACAGATGTGCTTTGCACATGCTGTCCACTTTTCCTGGGATCTCCTGCCTTCCTTATCTGCTTGGCGGAATCCTACTCATCCTTCAAACCAGCTCGTGAGTCACGTTGTAGGAAGGAGACTCTCTTTCTTCCTGATACCATGGCTGAAAAATTGCTGTGCCTCCTTCAGGTTCGTTTTGTCCCTTAAACAGTTTCCCTTAATCCTCTATATGCGTGTGTATAAATTTATATATATGTGTATATATATATATATATTAATTATGGCAAATAATGCATAATGAAATTTACCGTCTTAACCATTTAAAAATATGCAGTCTAGTAGTGTTACGTACTGTCATGTTATTGGACAACAAATCTTCAGACATTTTCATCTCACAAGTCTGATATTTTGTACCCATCAATCAATGCTCATTTCCTCCTCCTCCCTGGCCTCACGACCACCATTCTTCTTTTTGTTTCTAATGCATTCGACTACTTTTAATGCATCACATGAGTGGAGTCATATAGTTCTTTTGTGTGTGACTGGCTTATGCTACTGAGCATAATGTCTCCAAGGCTCATGGATGACATAGCATATGGCAGGATCTCCTTCTTTTTCAAGGCTGAATAATATACTGTTGTATGTATATATCACATTTTATTTATCCGTTCACTCATGGCTTAACACTTGGGTTGCTTCTACCTCTTGGCTATTGTGAAAAATGCTACTGTGATCATGGGTAGAGAAATACCTTTTTGAGTTCTTGCTTTCAATTTTTTTGGACATATATCCAGAAATGAATTGCTAAATCATATGGTAATTCTTTTTTTAATATATTGCTTTCCATAGAGGTTGCACCTTTTTACATTCCTACCAACAGTGCACAAGTTTTCTGATTTCACCACATCCTCACCAACACTTGTTATTTTCGGGTTTTCTTTTTAATTATAGCCATTCTAATGACTGTGAGTGATGTCATTTTTGTTGCTTTGATTTGTATTTCTCTGATAGTTATGTTGGGCACATTCTTAAGCTTGTTGTCCATTTTTATATCATCTTTGGGTACATATCTATTCAAATCCTTTTTTCATTTTTGAATCAGGTTTTTTGTTGTTAACTTGTAAAAGTTCTTTATATAATCTGAATAATAACTCATTATCAGATTTATGATTTGCAAATATTTTCTCCCATTCAATAGATTGCCTACTCTTATTATTGATTGTATCCTCTGGTCCACGGAAGTTTTAATTTAGATGTAGTTCCATTTGTCTACTATTTGTTGTCTGTGCTTCTGGTAAAACGTCCAAGAGATGACTTGCCAAATACAATGTTATGAAGCTTTTCCTCTATGTTTTCTTTTAGGGATTTTTATAGTATTAGGTCTTAAGTTGAGGTCCTTAATTCATTGTGAGTTATTTTTTGTATATGGAGTAAGGTAAGGGTCCAACTTCATTCTTTGGCATATGGATATGCAGTTTTCCTAAAAAGAAAATGTATTTGTTGAAGATACTGTCCTTTCCCATTGAGTTGCCTTGGCATCTTTGTCAAAGATCATTTGATCATATATATGATGGTTCTCCCCCCTGAGATTTATATTCTATTCCGTTGGTTTATATGTCTATCTTTATGCCAGTACTACTTTGATTATTGTAGCTTTGTATTATGTTTTGAAATAAAAAAACTGTGAAATCTAAAACTTTTTTTTTAACAATGTTTGGCTATTTGGGGATTGCATATGAGATTGCATATGAATTTTAAGATGGATTTTTCTATTTCTGCAAGAAATACCAGTGGGATTTAGTTAGGATTGCATTGAATGTGTAAATCACTTTGGATAGTATAATGGACTGAAGCATGTCTCCCCAAAATTCATATACAGAAGCCCTACTACATTTAAAGAGGTAATTACGAGTAAATGAGGTCATAAGAGTGGAGCCCTATTCCGTGTGACTACTGTCCCTGTAAGAAGAAGAGACCCCAGGAATGCATGCACATAAAAGAAAGGTCATTTGAGGACACAGCAAAAAGGTGACCATCTACAAGCCAAGGAGAGAGGCCTCAGGAGAAACCAAACCTGCCCACACCTTGATCTTGGACTTCCAGTCCCCAGAACTATAACAAAATTAGTTTTTATTGCCTTAGTCACTCAGTCTGCGGTATTTTATTATGGTAGCCATACCAGACTGATACAGGAAGGTACTGATATCTTGACAGTATTAAGTCTTCTAGTCTATGAACAAGGTATATCTTTCCATTTATGTGTGTCTTCTTTAATTTTTTCAGCAATTCTTTGTAGTTTTCAGTGTAAAGTCTTTTGCCTCCTTGGTTAAGTTTATTCCAGAATATTTTTGATACTGTTATAAAAGGAATTATTTTATTACTTTCCTATTGGGGTTGTTCTTTGTAAGTATAAAGAATACAAATGAATTTTGAGTGTTCATTTTGTATTCTGCAAATTTTCTGAATTGGTTTACTATTTCTAACATTTTGTGTAGAATCTTTAAGGTTTTTAAGATCATGTCATCTGTGAACGGAGATAATTTCAACTTCTTCCTTTCCAATATGGATATCTTTTATTTCTTTTGTTTTTCCAAATTGCTCTGGCAAAGACTTCCTGTACTGTGAATAGAAGTGGTAAGAGCAGGCATTATTTGTGGTTTTATATTCCAATCCATGGTTCAAAATACCTGATGATTGTTCCTCTCAAAAATGTCAAGATCATCAAAATCAATGAAAATCCAAGAAACTATCATAGCCAAAGAGTCTAAAGAGACATATGAACAGAATATAATGAGATCCTGGAATAGAAAAAGGATACTGGGAAAAACAGAAAATCTGAATGAAGTATGGACTTTGTGTATTAATATTGATTCACTAATTGTAATAAATGTGCCATATAAATATACGATATTGATAGGGAAACTGGGTGTGGGACACATGGGAACTCTACCATCTTCACAAATTTGCTGTAGATCTTATTCTAAAAAGATAATCTCTTTAGAGGGTATACCTCATGTTGTGTTCTTACCCCAATAAATTTTTTAAAAGGGGGAGTTAGGTATTGACATGAGCTATTGGAACACAAGATAAGAAAAAAATGAATATATAAGATTCTGAATATAAATATATTGGAAAAATGGATTTCAACCATTATTCTCACAGGTTCCCACCCATATTCATACCTCTCTTCCTCTTTCCCCTCCCTCTCTTCCCTCATATACACAGACGTACACATACGTACCCAACGCAGAAACTGAGTGCTCATATTTGTCTATACAAATGCATGTGGAAGAAGGGAATACCAATGACATACAAGGACAAATGACAACCAAACCAAACCAAACCAAACAAAAACAATTGAGAAAGAGTAAAGAACAGTATGAGAGATGAGGTCAGCTAAATCGATTGTGAAGGTACCAACTCATCTTTCCTCCAGCAGGAATGAAAGGGAATATTTATATTAGGTATTAGCTTGATTTAATCTACTTTTTAGAAATTCAAAAGGACACATATTTATTTTTATAAGATCTTTTAGAATGGCACAGGGCAACGGACATATCTTTGGCCTGGTTGATTCCACTGTAATACAAGCATGATGAAATAGCCTATCTTTCTTGTCTACTGCTGTATCCCTACTACTTGGGACAATCATGACATATAATAGGTACTCAAAAAATCTTTTCTCCTGAATGAATATACAACAAACATCTGTGTGGCACTGTGTTTATGGCAAGGAGTTCAATGTACATTGTCATACTCATTCCTCTTGAGAATTCTCAGGATCATAGATATAGTAATGGGCAGGACCAGAGCTTCAACCCAGCTCTGAGTGCAAATTTCATGTTCTTTCAGGGATGATCTGCTGTTTTAATCCTTTTTGTGTCCTTAGTGCTTTATAAGAAAAATAAGTATTCTATAAGTATTTGTTAAAATGAATACCTTCTTTGCATAAATGTTATTTCTGAGCATTTAGTAGATAATTTGTTCTAGACTTTGTCAATCCAGAACAGCAAGTGTTTGTAGCTGCTATATTCTTAAGCATTTGCTCATAACCATAGATGCTGGCCTTACTCAGTTACTTGGTTAAAGGCAACCGTGAGCCTAATTAACAATTTTGGCCATGAGTATATTTTTATCTGAAGCTACTCATTTTAAAGTTACCATACTCAGTCACTGCTCTGTTATATATAGGACTTAGCATAAATAATGTGAGCCTATATATAATATATATGCCTAAGGTATATATGCGCATGTGTACCCATACATGTATTTATATATATGCATATGTAGTTTACACACACACACACACACACATACACATACACATCAACTGGCCATTTGTGTCTGTCTTTGAAGGACTGGTGGGCTGGGATCCCTTTAGGAGATACTGTAAGAATATAGTCCTACTTCAGTCTCTATGATTAGAAATGAGTAGGAGACACTTGCCAAAGGCTCTGGTACTCCAAAGACTGTGACTCTGGAAACCAGGCATATTCTTGGCATGGATCTTGCAGTTTCTGTAGACAGCATCAAGAACAGCCTATGTCAAGGTACCTGAAGGAGAGAGTGGGAACACAAGAACAGGAGCAAACATATTCCTGGGTATTCAGGAGAAATCATCATAAGATGCCTAGAAATATCTGGAAGGTAAGTTCAGTGAGTGCTACAGTCCAACAGTTATGAAAATGGGAGCAAAGAGCTGCTGTAGTTTGGACAGAAACGTTACTAAGACTTCACATGGGAAGGAGGCCTGGAAGTATTCAGGTTACAGAGATATCTCTTAAGCAGTGATTAGCATATACAAACTTGGACATTAAAATAATTACCACCAGCAAATGCCTCATAGGAAAAAACAAGTTTCTTTGACACAGGGAAAATCACTTGTGGATTAGCAAATGAGTAATAGTCCTGGATGGTTTGGGTTTACTGAAAGTTAAAGGGATTGATGTGAATGTCATCACTTAATTTTCTTGATAAGAAGTTGATAAGCTCTATTAGCAAGAAAGTTGTACAATAGTAAAATTCAGCTTTAAAAATAGCCGCCAGTCCTTTACACATAATTATTTAAAAATAGTGATGGTTTCTCATGGTTAGGAGTTCAATAAATCTTAGCTGGCTCTAATTGTTTCCCTGAAATCTCTCTCTTCTGTTCAGGTGGTCATGGGACAAAATTATCCTGAATCTGTTTTCTTCCAAGACCTTACAAACCAGGCAACCAGGATTGGCTGGTTGTCAGTTACAGACTGGGACAAGAAATTTGAAAAAAGAAATTTTAGTTGGAGGCAGGAGGCCAAAAGAAAATTAAATAAAAAACAAAAACCACACATTAGGTACATTTAAGAAATTATTTCTCATCGTTTTCAAATCCTCTCTGAATTAAAATGATCGATGAGTAGAGCTTTAGGAAATGAAGTAGTTTTCAAATTATACCTTTACGGAGCTTCAAATTCTGCAATGAAAATCTTAGACAATTGAAATCAAATTCATTCAATTACCACTAAGCTAGAAGTAGCAACTTATATAATTTTCTCATTAAAAGGGTTATTTCCAAAGTCTTTGTTTTGATAAAATATTTCTTTCATAGTTCTCGTTGGCTTTTCTTCTTCTAGACTGAAAGGTTTTGAAATTGAGATTTTTATGTCATCATTATAGGTTTCTCATTGCTTTATCCATAGTAGAAACTTGGGGTACCCCTCTGCAAGTCTTTCCATCTCACATGGTTTTGCACATGGTAGGAGCACCATAAGTAACTGAAGGCTGAGAAAGTGGCAATGCTTGCCTTGTAGATGGAGAAATGTTGTTGTCATTTCCTTTCCTCTTCCCAGTGTTTGATATCTGTATAGTTTTGAAATACATTAATTGAATTTTATCTATGGAAATACCAGGATGCAATGAGCCAACTTTGGAATTGCTGAAGTTTAGTTTAATTAATGAGTCACAAATAATTGCCTTAAGAATCAAGACTATTTTTGCTCTAACTCTTCTAAGATAGGGTAGAGCTGCCTCCGTAAGATTTTTTTTTTGTTATTATTCCAGGTATGTAAAGAGGCTAAAACAGGGAGAAGAAGCAATAAATCTGGAGCACATCCATTATTACTTAACCAAGGAAAGTTGGACAGCTCTGAAAAAACTTGCATCAAAAGCTTAAAAAAAAAAAAAAGGTATGCACTGACATTGTTTTATGGTCCTCCACTGGTTATTTCAGCTCTCTTGTACACAGCACATTGCTGAGGATATGTTTTTCCAAATTTTTATTTCATTCTCAAGATAGTCCTAGAAAAAATTTAATCATTATTTTTGGAAGAAATTAAAATTAATATTACTCTTGAGGATCGGGAGAGAGCAGGTGAAACCCGGAAAGCATATTGTGCTTCTTATGGTTGGGAATTGAGTACCAAACTAATCATGTTGTGGCATCTGAAACTAAATCTTATTGTTCCTATTTGTAATAGTGTTTCCTCTCCTATACTGCCTCTGTGCCTTGAATAAGTGAGGGTGTTCACAGCTGAACTGATTGCTATGGTTACAGGCAATCTGTGTTACATCTCAAGGAAGTGAAAAAAAGGGTAGTTTGAGGTAAACATTACCCCTCTTTTACAGAAGACAGTTCTCTCACAACTGCGCTCCTGACTCAGGGTTCTGTTGAAAATATAGGAGGAACGCACTGAGGCTCGAGTTCCCACGCACCCTCCTTGCCCCACTCACAAAAGCATACCTTTGATGCCCAATCTTATTATCATCTCCAGAGGACGAGCTAACTTGGTTTCTGCAGTTTAGGGGTTTGGGGCAGGTGTAGAGTTGCAGACACAAAGAAATCTGTGAGACCTGTAAAGTTATATTTATTAGTATAACCTATTTGGTAAGCACTGGTATTGTTACTGGCACCAGCCAACTGAGCCGTAATACTTCCGATGTTGCAAGAGCTAGCTCTGACAGCTCTGGTCCTAAAAGAGGTGTGTGCGTTTCCTCTGCTGTGGCTCTGATCCCAGTGCTGGATGGGGACTGGACTGTTAGATTCTATGGTTAAAAGGCTGGTGTCCATGTCTGTTCACCTCCCAAGCACGTATTGAGAGCCTACTCTTGAGCAGGTGCTCTCCTATGTTCTGGAAATGGGAAACTGAATAGGTCTTTTCCTTCTTGGAGAGTTGTCAGATAGTCAGTATCTTCCCAAGGATGAAGAGTGGGCTATGAAACAGGGTTTTGTTGTTGTTGTTGTTGTTGTTGTTTTTAGATTTTCCAAAGAGCTTAACTGTGGCTGAGAGATGTTTTCTGTTAAGAGAAAGGTTTCAGGTGTGAGACCATGACAGACACTAATGTTTCAAAGATCCCACCGGCTCAGGCTAGAATCCTATTTCTTACTTGATACATTTTTCTACATATTAGCCCATATTTCATTTCCCTGTGTCTCTGCTTTTAGTTTATTTTTTCCTTTGTTCTCTTTTTGCCCTCTTGATACTATATTTATGGATGATTTTAAGCCCCCTTTTCTCTCTTAGTTTAGATAATTTCTTAGTAATTGTAGCTCTGTTGAAATTGGAATTGAAATAGGGAAGTTAATGTTGTAATTCATTACTAATGAGTTCATACTTTTTTGTTTTTTGCATAAGAAAGATATTAATGGCATGAAATAAGCTGACTGGCTTTGCTCTCTGGAAGGAAGAGGTTTTATTTCTTGGTTACAAATCCAGCTTTGGGCAAGGGTTTCTGTTTTGTACCAAGCATATTTTAAGCCTGATTCTGTTGTTGTACAGGAGGTGATCCAAGGAAAACTCAGTGTTTGAGGTAAATTGGTCAGTACCAGATCTTGATGGAAATGTATTCATTCTCTTTCTGTTGGTTGAGAGTGGTCTGGTCTGTCCTCTAGCAAAACGTCAGTATTCAAATTCGAATATGAGCAGAGAATCTTCCTGTTCTGACAGTGAAAGAAGAGAAGCCATCAAGAACTGGACACATATTCCAGCAATTTAGCTTCTGTATCAGAAACCAAAGCTTTTTAAAGAGCTATCTAAGAGAATTTTAATATTGATTTAACAATTTCAGCACATTTAACATTCATGCTAGTTACTTTCCTCTGCCAAAGTGTTTTAACTTCTTCTTCTTCTTCTTCTTCTCCTTTTTCTTTTTTCTTTTTTTTCCTGGCCTGAAATAGCACATTGTTTAGCATTTAGGGTGTTTAGATAAATTTATCTTTTAAATTTCAGAAAGGTATTAATCAAGTTTCAGAAATGGAAATATTTGGAAACCGAGTAAGCCTCTCACGGTTTTATGCAGCAGTGAGTTGTGCTTTAGAGGCCCTACCTTCTCTCTCTTTCTCTCTCTGCCTCTCTCTGTCTCACACACACACATACACACACACACACACACAGAAAATCAAGCATCTTAGAAGGAAACCTGATATGAAATTTACTCTTGACAGTTCAAATGAACAGAAAATAATTGGCAAGGATTCACCTCCAAGGAAGCTTTATAGAGATGTTTGGCTTTTGGGGACAGAATTTTCAGGGAGGCCTGTGGAAATGATCGAAGATTAGGCGTAATGGTTTGGTGGGTATTGAAGTAATTATGAGAAAACATTTCATATAAAATGAATAAAATGCAGCATTTAACAGGCCCCAGACATCAACACAAGAGTAATATATCTTAAGATCCTGGAGTTAAACATTACAGCTTCCCAAAATGAGTTCTTGAGATGTGCCCTAGCTATATTTTAAAATTAAAACAGAAATAGTTCATCTCTTCTTCGTTATTTCATTGCTTAGGCCAGGAGGACTTAGATGCCTTCCTTGAATATGGAATTCTTTGAACACTCCAACAAACAAATTGAAGGAGATTATGGGTTTGCTGTGCATGCTGGTCAACCAGCCGCATCCTCTACAGGTTCTTTTAAATATTTTGTTTTTCTCTGGAGATTTTATTTCTGACTCTAAGTTTGTAATGTGGACATTGGCCAGGTATTCCAAAATTGAGAGTAGGTAGCTAAAATATTCCCAAACAGGCAAACAAAAAAAGAAGCCTGAGCTGTTTTGTTTGTTGATTGGAAAGGGGATTGTTTTATGTTTTCCACCAAACACTTTACATTTACTCCCTGTTTTCCACACCCCCTGAGTCACCATAAAGGGTGACTTTCTCTTTATAGATTTAAATGCTTGTCTTAATACTTAATAAAATGTCCATGCAAACTAGGATTTTTCTTCCTGGTTTTATGTTTGTACTATTTCTTTATTCTTTACTTTTTTGGTTTCACTTGCCTCTATGATCACATATAAAAACAGAATCCCAATCAATTTTTGATGGTGTCATCTTGACAAAAGGATAGAGCTCTACTTTTCAGGTAGCTATTCTTAAGAGCTATGTCTTCAAGTAATCACATTCATAGAAGAAACATGATTATGTTAAAATGGTACTGAGAGACTATTCGATAGATACAAATTTTAGAAGTGAAACTTCCATTAGATGTCAGACAAGATGGTAAAATTTCTAGGTCTCTGTTTCCTCATACTGACAAATGAGAATGTTGTGCTAGATGTTTTCCCATTTTTTTTTGACCCTATTCTATGGTTTGGATATTTATAACCCCCAGATGGTAATTAAAGTAATTAAAATTCTCTATTCCTACCCAAAGTACTATCATTAGATTAACTAAGATGTTAGAAGTATACCTCTATAAAAGGAATATTCATAAGTCAGTTAAACTAAGGCTTCCAAGAATTCCAATTTAATAGTTCAAATTGAAAAAAGCCATTCACTTCAAACTAAAAGAAAACTTTTTCTAACAGGGCTGTGGTGAGTAGTATTTGGAATTTGTGGACATCTGGAATGAATCCTCTTCCACCTTTTCATTGCTCTTCTTCTCACCCCAGGAATCCCAAAGCCAGCAGTGCTCTCAAACATCTTATTTCTGGATTGTAAATACATAGGTAATGGAGTTAGAGTATTCACTAAACTCCCCTGGTCACAAGAGTCTTAAAGTAGTGTTTATAACAATAATAAAAACCCATCTCTATCAAAAAATAATATTTTAAAAGAGCACTAGAATTTTTAAATGGATATCTTAAATCAGAAATCATTGCTAAAGGGACTCTAAAAGGCTGATAGTAAAAGACATTTTCTATATTTGCCAGAACAAAATTTCTTAAGTTATTATAATATTTGGAAAATAATTGATTTATTTCATATTCAAAAAGTGTTAATTTGGAACCTACCGTGGTCCAGGCACTTTGGCAGATGCTTGATTTTCATCTGGTTTAATCCTCACAAGTCTACTGTATAAAATATAGTATTATATATTTTTTCAGATTATGAAAGTGAGCATCAGTAAAT
Organism: Canis lupus baileyi; assembly: GCF_048164855.1. Taxonomy (NCBI): domain Eukaryota; kingdom Metazoa; phylum Chordata; class Mammalia; order Carnivora; family Canidae; genus Canis; species Canis lupus. Next base: position 48,304,707 of record NC_132850.1, read on the forward strand.
GTAGTTGTCCAAGGATTTAAACTGAGTCTTTTGTCTCTAATTATCACAAACAACCATCATCTGAATTATTTTTTCCCCAAGAAATTAAATTATTCAAATTCCCACAATTACTAATGGTGTGCTAACCAACTGTTATCTAAAGGAAGCTTTACACTGAAAAGACAAATGATTTGGAAGTAATATATCAAAACATCCAGCTGATCTGTTGCAATTATAGAAGTTGTATATAAATGGATTCACTTAGGTAATCACTCTCCTTATGGGTTTGCCTATGCTGCTCTAATTTGCTTAGCTAGCTCTTTTTTCAAAAGATAGTGTAAAGATAAACATCAACCCATATCTCAGCAATTACTGGATTAATTAAATCCATATCAGTCTGGATTTATCTTTATGCCAATATGGAAAATACCACAATTATTATACAGCTGACCCTTGCACAATGTGCTTACCCCCATGCAGTAAAAAAATCTGTGTATAACTTTTGACACCCCCCAAATTTAACTACTAATATATTGATAACATAAATAGTTGGTTAACACATATTTTGTATGTGATACGTATTATAAACTATATCCTTATAATAAAGTAAGCTATAGAAAAGAAAATGTTATTAAGAAAATCACGATGATGAGAAAATAAATTTACAGTACTATACTGTATTTATTGGGAAACAGTCTGGTTTTATTATTATTATTATTATTATTTTTTGGACCAGCACAGTTCGCATCCATGTTGTTCAAAGGGTCAGCTGCAGTTATGTACTAAGAGATCAATTTGCCTTGGATGTTGAAGGTTGTACGATATTAAATTTATGTCTTGGAACATGGTGAAGTTGTTATAGAAAACACGTTTGTCCACTTTTGAAAGTTCAAAATAAGGAAGCATTTTTCTGATTTATATGAAAAAGCTAATAAATCTTTACCATTTTAAAATATCTTTTAACACTCAGAGAACTCAAAAATCAGTGCCAAAGTTCCTATTTTAACATCCACAAATGTCCAAAAAAAGTAGGTGCTAGATTGATTTGCTTCTTTTTAAGCCTGTCTGATTGATTAATGAAACATTTTCAAAGAGAGAAATGTCTTGCTGCGTGGCTTTTCCGGGCCCTGCCTGGAGGAAGTAAACCTGGGAGGGAGCGGTTTATCAGGAAGAAGAATGAAGCTTTTCACTAGCATTGTGTCTACTATTCAGCACCTTCTTGATTTCTGGAACTGAGGTGCTGGGAAGACCCAGATACTCTGATGTGGACATGCAAGGTCATATGCTCACTGTCCAGTCAGAAGGGAATAGTCCTTTTTCCTTTATCCCCATGCAGAAATGCATGGACCAACAGTGTGATGAGAAATACTAATTTACAACTTAAAAAGCAAAACAGAAAAAGATACCTTAATTACATGTGATTTAATAGAAACAAATTCATATTCATCAGCACACCATAATTGTAGTTTCTTTTCCTGTCAGCAAGAAAAGTGATCTTAAGCAAAGTCTACCCATTGAAGAAGACTGGGTGTGCTTTTATTCTGGACTGACTCTGCAGCCTGGATTGAGATGAAGCATATTCATTAAAAAACTCAGCTAAAAGGGTTATCTTTCCATCTTTTCAAAGATCTGTCTGATGCTTCACGGAGTGACTTCATAAAAGTTTGATCCTCTACATACACATTTCTCTCTCCCAAAGGACTGTAGGAAACAAGAATGAACCAAGATATCTCTTACTTTCATTGAAAGCTGAATAGGAAAGATTTGAAGGAATACCATTCTTTCTGAGTCTCTTCAGTGAATAAAAGAAAGAATAAACAAAAACAAAAACAAAAACACATACTTCTAGATTCAGTCATCCTCCTGTTTAAATCTCAGAATGCCCTTACTGATTTATCTTATTCCCCAGGGAACACCTGCCTCTCCAGTGGGCCCTTTGTTGGTTAACAACAGTGTGTCAAGGGGAAATAGCACTTCTTCTGTGTTACATATTTCTTTTTTAGAGCTGTGTCACATTAAGCCATTTTTCTTTCCTTTTTTGATGGAGGAAAAATGAGGATGATGAGAAAGCACTGATTGACATCATCAGATTACCTTTGAGTTATAAAGCCATTCTAGTTGGATCACTAAGGCTTGAATATGCCTTAGGCTCAGAGACTTAATTGGAGTTTTCTCTTACAGTTCCATTTCCTTCTTGAAGGTTTACAGAATTAGAGTTAATAGAGAAGGGATATTCCAGAATATTACATTTAATTTGGCAAGATTGTCCATTTTGTAATATTCATGTCTCTTCATCCCCTTCACATGCACTTCTTCTGTTGATGCTTCAATTGCCTTTTTTTGGGGGGAGGTGGTGCATATATTTCCATTATCAAATTTACTCTCCTCTGCAATGACTTTTCCATTTCAGAGTTGTAGGGGATTGTGCTCATTTTTGTTTTTAAACTCCATAATCATTGGCTTTTGGGTAATAATGCTTACAAGGATTTTTTAGTATGGTAAAACTTTGATAGTATATCCCAAAAACTTCTGGAGAACTGTGACTGAAGATTTACACCCAATAGGTACCCTTTCATGCCTTTATTTCCAGTGACATTTGACGCTCTCTTGCTTATAGTTAATAATCAGATTGCTGATGGGTTTTCCTTTCAACTGCTCTCTCTCTATTAGGGAGTCTGTGGTCATCTTTATTCCATACCCAGGAAACAGGAATTTTTTGTGATGTGAAGCAGTAACTTGAAGAAGTTCTGAGGGGGTTGAAAAATACAAAGGGGGTATTAATGTATTAATGTATCTAGGGTGACACAGTATAATGAATAGTTTGTGGTTATTGTAATGAGGCAAAATTAAATAACTTGCCTCTAAATAAATTGGGGAAAAATGACAAAAGAGTAAAATACAGAATTCATGAGTTGGCCTGGAAAACACAAAGACAGATCAATATAAATAACAGACCTGATCCTTGTCCTCATGGAACTTTCAAATAATTGCAAAAAAAACCCCATTATTTATCTATAAACATGATAAGTGTTACAAAGGAAATCATGAATTAAAAATGGTTTTTATATTTTTAAATGACTGAGAAAAATCAAAGAAGAATGTTCTGTGACATATAAAAATTATATAATTTTTCAAATGTCAGTGTCCATAATTATAGTTTAATTTAAAGGCAGTCAAGCTACTACCTTATGATCTAGCAATTGCGGTACTAAATATTTACCCAAAGGATATGCAAATACAGATTTGAAGGGATACATTCACCCTGATGTTTGTAACAGCATCATCAACAATAGCCAAATTATGGGAAGACCCCAAATATCCATTGATAAATGGATAAAATTGTGGTACAAATACATGCATGCATGCATGCGTGCACACACACACAAACACACACACAGGAATATTACTCAGCCATCAAAAAGAATGAAATCTTGCCATTTGCAGTGACACAGATGGAGTTAGAGTGTATTATGCTAAGTGAAATAAGTCAGAAAGACAAATATTGTATGATTATACTCATATGTGGAATTTAAGAAACAAAACAGATGAACATATAGTAAGGGATAAAAAAGAGAGAGTCAGGGAAACAAACCATAAGAGACTCTTAATGATAGAGGACTGAAGATTGAGGTGGGAGGTTAGCAGGAGATGGGCTAGATAGTTGATGGGTATTAAGGAGGACACTTGTTATGATGAGTACTGCATGTTATATATAAGTGATGAATCACTAAATTCTACTCCTGAAGTCAATATTATACTATATGTTAACTACTAGAATTTAAATAAAAATTTGAAAAAAATACATCCAGTCCTGCTCATTTGCTTATGTACTGTCTATGGCTCCTTTTGCACTATAGTGGCAGAGTTAAGTAGCTGTGACAAAGACCAAATGGTTCACAATGTCTAAGATATTTATTATCTGGTCTCTTACAGAGAAAGTTTATAGACCCCTATTCTGAGGGAATGAATTTAAAAGTTGGTTTTGTTCCCTTGGTAAAGGAAAACATTGGTTGCTCTGCTTATAAGTTCCCTAGAGGTCATAGACCTTACTTTTATAGAAATTGCAAGTACTACTAGAATGGAATAAATGGAAACAGAAGAAAATTGAGAGTTTTTTTGGGGAAAGCTGATTTGAACAGCAGAGAAACCTAGGCTATATATTTGTATTATTTTAATAAATGTTCACTGTTTTTCCTCCTAAACCATTTATCTCTCTATAAACATATATATAAGCATATATATATAAATTTGACTCCATATATATAATGAAGTCTAATTTTGATTTTTATTTCTCAGTTATCAGGTTCAACCTATAATAAATAAAATTGGTTGGCAACTGTTAGATATTACCAGTCTCATTGAATCATTATTTTATTTAAATACAATTGTATTTATGTCATATGTTGTTTTAACCTTAGTGGAAGGAAACTATGACAAGTTAGAGAAAGTGATGTAGCCATAGATTTTGGAATCCTGGGTCTAAATAACCTTGAGCAAGTTACTTAACCTCTTTTAGCTTTTGTTTCTTTACTCTAAAATCAGTATATCATTACCTATTTTGTATTGTTATGAAGATTAGATTCAATAACACATTTACACTGTGTAGCATAGTGCCTATTACCTAGACATGCACCTTAAATGTATTAGTTTTATTATCATTATCATCACCTTTATTCTAAGTTCCTTGAAGTTGAGAACATGTTTCATTTGTCTTTAAATTCCCATTGCTTATCATATAGTAGGGACTCAAATTTGGTTGGTAAATGGATAAGATGTTTTTATCTTTTACATTTCAAAACTTCTGTAAGACGAAATATTTCTTTAGAATTCGAATAAGAGTATTTTAAAATAAAAGAACAAAAGCAGTATTTATATTTTGGCAACGTTTGCAGAGAAATAATACATTAAATAAGTCATTAGAACATAACAACTGAATTAAAATCCACTGGAGTCTAGTAAATGGAGAATTGATGCTGAGGAAATCAAACCAGTGAGATGCAGAGAAAATTGTGAGAAGTTCCCCCAGTGCATATTTTTATGCAAAGAAATCACAATGATGAGATCAAAATAATAAATAAGAAAGCCAACCTTCAGCTAATGGATAATACCTGGAGGAGAGAACAAAACAATTGGGAATGAAACAGTTATCAAAGATATACTGGAAGAAAAATGTTCTGAGTTGAAGAAGTACTCATATAGTGGACTTTTTTCTATTCTCGAGTTCTTCCTGTAGCCATAAGATCTTACCACCTTGCTTATCTCACTTGTATAATCACATTAAAGTCTCTGAGATTTCATAGATTATTGGTTATGCAAGAAGAGTACAGCTTTCATAATTTTGGAAGAATTGGGATGCTTTTAAACTTCATTTGTGTAAAAACCAATCGACGTTTAAACACAAATGACTAAAATTTAAGTTGATTTATAAATTTGAGTTAAATTTGAATTAAATTTGAATTATATCAATAGATAAAGAATTGATTTCTTAAACATGGATAGTAGTGATCAAAGTATGTGTCCCATTTAGGAGTCCAAAATATTAGCCATGAAAGTTATTAGTTAAGTTTGATAACACATAGGAGTTTAATAACATATATGTTTAACAATAGTCTTTCTAGCTTGGGACAAGATAGTCTATAAAGGTCAGTAACACAAAATTCTTGCCATCAAAGAAATGATGAACTGATTGGAAAGAAAAATGTGTGCAGGAACAATAAAGAAATGAACAAAGAAAGAATTATTAAAGTGTAAACATGGTTTGAAAAAGAAATCAAGAAGATGCAAAATCGCATACTAGATTGTTGGTTATATGAAAGGGGCCATTTTAAAGCATGTGTCAGGATTATGATTGATTTGAAAAAAATTCTCCAAGCTCTGGAGACCTGAAATGATTTTAATAGGGAGAGCTGTTTTAAACCTTGTCACAGTGGCAATGTTGTTTTTGGATCATTATTATCTATCTTGGCATGAAACCATTTGATCTGTTTCTCCTCTCATTCTACATCTTCTGGATTCCCTCTTTCTTTTCATCATCATCACAATAACTATCATTTATTAGATTGTTTTAAAGTAGCAGCTAATATTTGTATAGTCTCTACTCTGTGTTGGGCACTATTTCAAGTGTATAATTTAATAATCAACATGGATTATTCAATAATCCTCACAACAGCCGATTGAGGTGGGTACTCTGTGTTACCATTTTTCAGGTGAGGAAACTGAAGCAAAGAGAATTCGAGGTTACAACTTAATAGTGGCATGGCTGGGATTTGAACCCTGGGCAGTCTGTTTCTAGACTTTGTGATCTTAATTGTTATGCTGCACTGCCTGTGACCAAGCTGTGCATTTGATATTAGAGTAATCTTAAGAACCTGCCAAATAGGGATCCCTGGGTGGCGCAGCGGTTTGGCGCCTGCCTTTGGCCCAGGGCACGATCCTGGATACCTGGGATCGAATCCCACGTCGGGCTCCCGGTTCATGGAGCCTACTTCTCCCTCTGCCTGTGTCTCTGTCTCTCTCTCTCTGTGTGTGACTATCATAAATAAATAAAAATTAAAAAAAAAAGAACCTGCCAAATAGAGATTATTATCTTTATTTTCATAAGATAAAACAGAAGATTAATTGAATCTCTTAAAGTCATAGCATTAGTAAATGACAAGATGGGACTCAAACCCAGGTTTGGATAAATCCAGTGCCTATTTTCATTATTTAGTATTATCTTTTATTGAATTTTAAATAAGGTATCCTTTAAGCAAGAATTTCAATCTAGGGCACCTGGATGGCTCCGTGGTTGAGCATCTGCCTTTGGCTGAGGTCATGATCCCAGGGTTTGGGGGTTGAGTCCGCATCAGGCTCCCTATAGGGAACCTACTTCTTGCTCTGCCTATGTCTCTGCCTCTCTCTGTGTATCTCATGAATAAATAGATAAAAATCCTTAAAAAAAGAATTTCAAACTAAAAATTCAATAATATGAATATGTAATGTAGATAGGTGATTTTAGGTAGATGATTTTCTTTTAGGAGATCTATTTTTAGACAGATTTTCAAAAACAGATTTTTTTTTTTATAGAAATACTTAGCAGTTGATAGCAAAGACTTGTTTATAAATACAGGATTGAAAATGGTACAGGTTTTTTACCTTTGCCCAGAGAGGACTATTAAGGACAACAACAATAAAATTCATCATAGTGTTTTAAACCACACTCATCTTAAGCTACACTAATTTTAGAGCAAATGAACCATTAGATTTGTTATTATACTATGTTATCTAATATTAGAAAACTATCTTGTGTAAGTGACATATACAAATAAAGGAAATTAGCATTTAAAATACCATATGAAGTCTAACAAAGTCTGTATATATTAGTAAGACGGTTTCCATGAAGAATAGAGTTTTGGATCCGAAAGGTAATTGGACCAGTGTTTCTGAATCTTGTGTAGATGATATTGAGAAGAAACCTTCATGTAGACTTGAAGCTAATGACCTAGTAATATGTGTGCTTTGAGTTTTTCCAGAGAAAATGAAGGGGTTTGTAAGCTGTCATTATTTTCACATGAAGGCTACTGGTGTCATGGGCTACCCATTTGTATGACAGCTACCTGACATTAAGTTATCTGCGGTGGAGTAGATGAAACCAATTGGTCTGCCATATGGAGTGATATTCTAGTTTCACATTTTGGTCTTCATTTTTCTGACGGATCTATTTAATTAATCTCCCAATTTGGCTTATTCACCTTGGCTATTTCGTGATATTATAAATTTTTCAATTGCAAACTTTCTTTACATAAAGAAAGCAACATACTATTTTTGCTTAATTTGTGTCTTTGAATAGTAATTTGAATTAACACTTTCTTTGAAGTGTCAGGAAAAAGTGTTACAAAAAAACAATTTTTTTAAAGAAACCACAGTTTGTTCAAGTTTGAGCCAATTTAAGATCTTTGGGTAAAAGCCAACTCAAAATAGATCTCCAGTTCCTGACATGAAAGCAACATAGAAAAGCAGGAAATTTAAGACCACCTAGTGATTGTTAATATCACAGGGAAAAGTTTCGTTGATTTTTGGTATCTTTTTTCCTTTAGAAAAATAGATTTAAAATGCTAATAAAGCCCAGTCCAGTCTTCCTTTGAAAATGAAAAAGGAAATGGGGGCACGATACTCATTTAATGATGGGTATATGAAAATGACAGCATCCTAGGGAGCAAGAGCAATGATGTAAATCTTTTAAAATGAGGATATTAAAGACTTTTTCTTGACATGTTAATGGCAATGTGTACAGGGAATAATTATAATGCCTACAGGAAGGTAAAAAGCTAAATTGGTTTGGTGGAATAAGTATTATCTTCTTTTTTTCTGATGGGACTCAAATAAATGATTAAATATATGTGAAATATTGATTTTGAAAAAATATATACATTTTTATTTATCAGATGGTTCTTTTTTTGAAGAGAATATGTGCCTACTGTTCTTGGAAAATTTTGTCTTATCCTATGTTTTCCTTCCTAGTTTCACAACTATGCTATTGGTTTATTCTTACTCTTTAGCCATCTTACATGTTCCCAGTACAGAGAATACAGAGTATTGTGATGCCTCTCATTAAATACAACACACAGATATCTAGATTGGAGGTTCAGTTGTTCTTAATTCCTTTTTTATAGCATTATGGATTTTGCTAAATCATCTTTTGCGTGGGGTCTCTGAGATCTGTGCTTGTCTGAGCTTATGGGCAATCTGTCATGATCCGAAAGACGTTAAAACAAGAAATGATTTGAATTCAATTTCATCTGTCTATAAGTAAATGCCTTCCATGTCCTTAACTTCTATCTGAAAATTTTTCCTTTTAAAACTTGCCTTTAATTTCATAGGACCTAAAAATTCCCTTAAGACCAACTGGCAGTTGTAGAATTTAAAAAAATAATAACACAATAACAACATAATCACTCTTTTAAAAAAAGCAGAGGTTATTGAAAATATTTGGTGTACTCTCTACGCAAGACTGTAGTCTCACTTTGTCCTATAATATGTGCCACATCTATCATTGGGTTTGCATATTCAGTTTCAGATGGTGAATAACACCGACATGTGAAGAGGTAACATTGATGAATGAGCTTGAAATCACACTCCAAAATTAGACGAAGTGTTCTATAAAACCATTTATGCTGGAGGAAACAGCGAATGAGGAGAAACTGCACCAGGGGCAGTGCCAACTACATATTCTTGTGTGCATTGACAATTTGTGAGTGGTGGAGTGGCCAGATCAGGAGAGGGCTGTCAACTGATCTTCCATCCTCCGCTCACAGCAGGTTATTTTGTAGGTTTGACCTTGGATTATATCAAAGCTTCACTGATTGTTAATTCTACTTGAATAAACCTCTGCTTAACCCAGCTGTAAGCACATTAGAGCAGAAATGTGGCAGGGTGTAAGAGAAGAACATCACTCTTTTAATTTGTGTGGGTGTAATAATTACACACTTTGGGGGGAGAATTGGGAGGAATATTATTATATTCCTTTGTGAGTGCTTCTCAATTTTCTTAGCTCTATAATATGTATACTCTTTTACCTTTGGAAAATTCAGCATGCCATCGCTTTCTATCCTTAGATTTCCTTTGGGATGCAATTATTGGCAATTGAGAAAACTTTCACATCAGACTCCAAGTTGAAGAAAGTCATTTAAGTAAGCTTAAGCAATGTAAGTACTCATTTTCACTAAATATTTTAAAAATTAGTTATTTCGATAAAAAGGCCTGTGTTTAGAATATTATCAATGAATGGTCATACATTAGCAGGAGCGATTCTTCCTGGCATGAGTCCAGGCTTGTCTTTACAAGTGAAAAGAGAACATTTTGTGTTCTACCTGCCAGGTGAGAATCTGAGTCATACCTCCCAAACCGGTGTTTTTGAAGGCAGAGAGCCAAAGAGAAATTTAAAATGTAGCAGTTCCTACTTCTTAATATAATGCATAAAATATTGACAGAGTGTATAATATGGATGGTTTTTAATTTCAAGTTCTGGTTATAAAGTTTTAATAAACGATTGAGGTGAACACTAGCTAATTTAGAACATAATTCTTGGAGGAGTGTGTTATGCCCCAGGGCTTTGGCTTTGGAGAGACCTTTGATGATATTTAGCATTTTCTGCATTGAGAATCTTGAGTAGCACAATCTGGGTAGTTTGGTGTTAGGATATTTCATTTCGTTAAAACATTCCTTATTAGTATTCCCAAGCTTTTCTAGTGGTTATAGGATGTGACTGGATTAATAAAACGTTTTCTAGGAGATTGCTTAATTCATTAATAGATTTTTATCATCAAAATTAGTATTTAAAATATATTTTGAAACAATTTAATGTAATGAATGAGAATGAATTAGTGTATGTATTTTTAAACTAACATTTTGGTTATTGGTTTTGAAATTTGATACTTTGCTTTTTTGAAGTAATAATGCAATTGGTGATTTTGTTGCTTAAATTATTTCTTATCCTTATCCATTCTATAATCAAACTTTAGCAGTTAAAAATATTATCATCATTATTATGGGAATCTCAAATTCTGTAACTGTATAAATACCCAATTCTTCCTGTTTTCATTGTGGTGCTGCAAATCTGACTCTAGTCATAATGTGTGTGTTTTTTTTTCCAATAACATCAAGCAACTAACTGAATTCTGACACTGTCTACTTGGAGATGGCATCAGATCCCACAGGTTAAGAGTCCCATAAGATGCGCAGTCCCATAAGATGCTCCAGCCCCCCATGTTCAGACACAATTGTAAGTTCTGGTAGTCACGTGTGCTCTTGAACAACTGGCTATAGGTCGGAATTTCAACAACCCCCTCCTTGCGTTCGGCTAGTTTGCTAGAGGGGTTTGCGAAACTCAAACATCTTACGCAGTAGATTGTAATTACTGGTTTATTATAAAAGGATGTAACTCAGGAATAGCTAGATGGAAGAGATGCATAGGCCAAGGTGTAGGGAAAGGGTGGGGTTTCTATGCTTTCCTAGCACACTGCTCTCTCAACACCTCTGTGAGTCACAAACTTGGAAGCCTTCTCAACTCTGTCCTTTTGGGTTTTTATGGAAGCATCAATACATAGGCATGATTGATTAAATCACTGGCCACTGGTGATTGGACCTTTCTTCTAAGGGAAGGGTTGGGTAGGGCTGAAAGTTTTAACCCTCTAATCACAAGGTTGGTTTCACTGGCAACAAACCTCCATTCTTGGATGCTTCCTAAAAGTCACCTCATTAATACAACAGAAGACACTTTTATCATTCTCATCTCAGGAAATTCCTAGTTTTAGGAGCCATGTGCCAGGAACTGGACAAAGACAAAATATATATATTTTTACAAACTACAATATCACAGATACTTTGGCCCACAATTATTTACTCTTCGTTAGAAACCTTATTTCAGCTCAAACATCATAGTTCAGTAAGGAAGCAAGTTTTGCTTTCCACTGCCTACATCAATGACAGACAATTCTTCTTAGGTTCTCTTCTGTATTTCTTGCCTTCCTTAAATTATAGACTCCTATGCCTATAGCTTTAGACGAAGAATTAGTCTGCCTTTCAAAGTCTTCTATTACATGATCCTACTCTACGGTTCCAAACTTAACTCTCAACATACCTTCAACAAAGCAAGCTATTCATTGCCTTTAGAGTACCATACGTACATCTGTACATGTGTACTTCTGTTCTACATTTCTCCCAGTCTTCATCAATCCTTCCTTTCCTTTTACATATTCTCATCACCTTATTAAATTCAATTCAAAAACTACTTTTCCCCTTACATATTTCTTTTTTTTTCCCTTACATATTTCTACATGAATTCTGCTCATAGCAATCCTGCTCCTCACTTTGGAATTCAGTAGCATTCACTGTTTACCCAATAACATTCACTAGGCAAATAAATGAAACTTTAAATGTATCTTTTCTGGGGCACTTGGGTGGCTCAGTTGGTTAACCATCTGCCTTTGGCTTAGGTCATGATCCAGGTCCTACTCAGTGGTGGGCTTTCTTCTCCCTCCTGCTCTGCCTCTCCTTCCTGCTCATTCTCTCTCTCTCTCTCTCAAATAAATAAAATCTTTGAAAAAAATTAAAAGTATTTTTGCTTTTCTTGGAGTATAATAAGCTTCTTAGGGGAAAACTCTGTCTTACCTGTCTTAATCACATACCACAAAAAATATCTGCTCCATAAAAATCATTCATGGTTTGCTGAAAAAGGGGGTGGAAGGAAAGAAAGGGAGGAAGGGTGAGAGGGAGGGGAAAGATGATAGATAAATATATATTGACTTATCTCTCGTATTATCAGCAGAAACATAAGTTTTTGAAAGATAAGGGCTATACCTTTGTGTAAAAAGAAACCCTATGACTCAGCAATTACACTACTGTTTATCCTAAAGATACTGATGTAGTACACGCCAGGACACCTGCACCCCAATCTTCATAGCAGCAATGTCCACAATAGCCAAACTGGAAGGAGCTGAGATGTCCTTCTACAGACGAATGGATAAAGAAAATGTGGCCTATATATACAATGGAATATTACTCTGCTATCAGAAAGGATGAATCCCCACTTTTTGCTTTGACGTGGATGGAACTGGAGGGTATCATGTTGAGTGAAAGAAGTCAATTGGAGGACAATCATCATATGGTTTTCACTCACACATGGAATATAAGAAATAGTGAAAGAGATTATAAGGGAAAGGAGGGAAAATGAGTGAGAAAAATTAGAGAGGGAGACAAAACATGAGAGACTCCTAACTCTGGGAAACAAACAAAGGATTGTGGAAGGGGAGGTGGCTGGGGTGATAGGGTACTTGGATGATGGGCACTGAGGAGGGCACTTGATGGGATGAGCACCGGGTGTTTTACTATATGTTGGCAAATTGAACTTAAATAAATACATAAATAAAAAGAAACCATAAATATACATCATAGTACTGTGGGTGCTCAAATATTCATTCATTCAATAATTATCTATTAAGTTACTCCTTTTCTGTCTCCATGACAGAATTTTCGCTTCTGTAATCATGGAAGGCACATCCCTGCTTTTAGCCTTTTTACCTCAATGTTTTAGAAAATAATATAGTTCTATCTCACCAGTTTTTGGAAATACCTGTTAGCTATGTTGTCCATGTCTTTATTTGTATAAAAAAGAATGCTTCCCCTCATTTAATATTCCCATGATTAAATAATTTTAATTAAGATTTCAAATTAGAATTTCCAAACATCTGCTAAAGATTAAGTATGCATTGCATAGCTAGATAGATTATGATTATGGATGAGTCGTAGTTACAATAAGAACATGGATAAGCAAAGACTCAAAAATACCCTTTATCTTTCTGTGATAATAAATACTCATTCTTCCAGTGCCAGACAACAGCAATCTAGAGCTATACCGAAGCATATTTACAAGGGATGTATATTCTTCTCTTAGTGGGCTGGTTGCCTGTGTGTTTACATTCTATATATTTTTTTCTTCCTCCATGGCCAATGCACAAGGAAAATGGAGCATAGATTCATTTTTTTGTTTAATGTCATCTATTACCAGGGAGGTGATGAATTTCCTAGTCAATTCTACCTGTAAAAAATGGTCAGAGATCAGGTATATTGCTGAAATCTTTTCTACCAAATCTGTATACCATATCATATCAGTTGGAATACACTCAACAGAATGTAACAAAAAACTCAAATACAAGTAAGTGGTTTAAACATTATGGTAGCCAGGTTGATTAGTTTAGCAGCTCAGTAATGGTTCTTCCCATTTTTCTGCATTGCTATCCTAGCTAGCTATTGGCTAGCTCCTCTTCATATTGCTAAAGCTCTAAGCATCACATCCTATTCATCAATGTCAGAGAAAGTTAAAGAACAATTTCTTCCCTTGGCTTTAAAAATATATATTAAAAGTGAAGGATCTTTTCCCCAAAACATTTTTTATTAATTTTGTCTCTTCTCTAAATAAAACCTGGGACCTGTGTAGGCTTTCTGCTTTGTTCATTGCTATTTCCCTGAGATCTAGTGTCTGCCATGTAGTGGGTAAATATTTGTGGAGTGAATGGATGAATGTATTCAGGTCTTATTGGCCCAAACGAGATTGCATGCCCTTTACCCAAACCAATCATTGCCAAGGAAGATGAAACTCTATAATTGACCATGGGCCCTTCATAGTTTATCTGAGTTAAATGGGGAAGGATAGATCCCAGGGCAATTTGGGTACCAACAGCATTAAAATGGGGGATATGGCTATTAGGTTGACATGCACACTGTCTGCTCCAAACATCATAGCTAGCAATTTTGTGTGAGAGCAGAAGTCAGTATTTGCAGTAGGTTTTCCATAAAGTAGGTTAATGAAGAAAGAAGAAACTATGAGCTAAAAAGTATAGAAGACTTTTTTCTATCCTAGAAAGAAATGAAATATTGGATGCAGGGAGGTGACTGAGTCATGCAGCTTGAGATTGCCCAACTGTTCTGTATCTTTATGTACTATCTACCTAAGGCTTAATACATGCCCAAAGTAGTGTTAGCTATTTAATTAAATTTCATGGTAGAACTTTTCTTTGTTTGTCCTGTTTTTCAGGTATCAGAAATGCTCAATCATGTCATTAGGAGGTATTATCCAAAATTACTTAGGAAATAAACTGTCTCAGATATTTTGCTTTTATTATCTATATTGAATTTTATCTTTCTAGATTTGGGCCAGGACATCCTGCTTAAATTGTTTAAATCCTGAATCTTCTATCTACTTCTACCTACTGTATTTGCTACGACTTATTATTAGAAATTTAATTTTGGACATATTTGGAAACTTAACCAACAATCTTTGGTTTACTGGTTGAAATGATTAGACTTTTAGCAAACTGCATATGATTGGCCTTGTAGTTTTCTGTCTCATATACCTCCATCATGAAAGCTTTTACTAAAGACTTTTCTGCTAAATGGTAGGGATTTCAGCAATATCCAGGTAAATTGGTCCATCACAAACAAACACATACAGAAAAAAAAAAGAAACAGAATTTTCCCCTTTTAAATCTGTAGATCTGTCTAGAGATTTTTGCTTCATCTTCATGTGAGAAATGCTTTTGATAATCAGCCCTGGAATTCTGCTCATTTTTGCTAAATACACCTAGATAGAAATTTTCAAAATCCACCTTCTCCTCTTTGAATATCAAATCTTTGTCTGTTTTCTATTATCATGTATTTATTTCATTCTTTATGATTTCTCAAAGGTTTCAAATTTGACTCAATAGTCGTATTCGGTATTCCTTTAAAACTTTTGGAAAGACCTCAAACACATTTTGAAGGGTTAATTCTTCTCTTTACTTTGGACTTTCAGGCCTCTGCTGACAATCTGAGAATTAGTTTCCCTGACGACTAAGAAAAAGGCCAGTGGAAGTGCAGTAGTTCTACTCTCATTGCCATATATATTAACAGGGTTCTATCACTCCTATCTGAAGATTTCTTCCTTGAACATTCAGAAAAAAATAGATGATATTCTGTAGTGATTAGACACAGGGGCTTTATAGTGTGTCCACTGGATTGAAGCCCTGGTTCTGCCACTTATTAGCACTGATTTCTTTGAGTCTGCATAATGAGACTAATAATTGCATTGATGTCATGGTACTGTGAAGGTTCAATGAGATAATGTCTGACAGATACTTAGCATAGTATTGGGCACATTACAGTTGCTCAAAAATTATATCTGAACTGTCATGTTAAAGAAGAGATATGGGGTTGGAGAGAGGAGAAACAAAGTTTGGTGGGATGTTTCCAACATAGGTCAGAAATGCAGTGAGGCTAGGAGATTGAGTTTTCTGCCTGTGATCAAAATGTTACTTGCCTGGGACATTTCACATGGCTACTTTTGTTTTTTTTTTTTTTTTTCATTCTTTTTTTTTAAGTTTTATTTATTTATGATAGTCACAGAGAGAGAAAGAGAGAGAGGCAGAGACATAGGCAGAGGATGAAGCAGGCTCCATGCACCGGGAGCCCGACGTGGGATTCGATCCCGGGTCTCCAGGATCGCGCCCTGGGCCAAAGGCAGGCGCCAAACTGCTGCGCCACCCAGGGATCCCCACATGGCTACTTTTGTATATGGCACTAACTATTAGAGTCTGTTGCAGTAGTTGAATACTCATGACAAGGGATGACTACAGCAATTTTGAGGGTGTGTAACCCCTAAGAAGCCCATATACTTAATATGAGCTTTGACCTTTGCTTCCTGTAAGTACTTGGCAAGTGTCAGAGTTTGTTTTCTTTTCCTTTAATTTTTTTCCCCCTGAATCTTACCTCAGATGCCCTTTGGAGTGTTTGATATTTCAGGCATTACCCTTTGAGTTCTTCATTTTTCTCCTCCCATTTATTCCCTTCCTTTATAAACATCAACTGTGGATCCCAGCCTGTATCTAAATGGGTTCTTTCCTTGTTGAGAGCATATTAAGATCCATTGATCTTCAAGGTCTTCAAATCATCTGTAGCTCACTGTATTAAGGTGCAAGCTGTGTGCTTTGTTCCTCTGTAGGATGTTGCCCAACTGTGTACTCTGCAGTTCAAACTTGGAAATAGACACTGAAGTGTTTGTTTAGTTTGAGATTGTGGGTTTGTCAGATTTTTTAGGGGGAATGGTAAAAATAAACATGTCATAATAATTTATGTACAAGGATGTTTATTGCAACATTATTTGTAATGGTGAAAAATTGAAAACAGACTAAATGTTTATCAACCAGAGAATGGTTAAATAAATTATGGCACATCTATAAGATGGAATACTAGCTAGACATTGAAATAAATGAGGCAGATTTATATGTAGTTGTATAAAAAGTTTCCAGTACTGTTGAGTGGATAAAAGCAAAATGAAAAATATTATGTATAGGATCCTCTTTCTGTATAGGATCCTTTTTCTGTGTGTATATGTGTGTGTGTGCGCATAAAGCCAAAAATGCCTAGAAGTGTAGCAATTATACTGTTAATAGTGGTACCCTTGAGCAGTGGGGGTTAGGGGCATATAAGGAGAGGAAACTTTTGCTTTTCTTTAATATACTTCTATTATGTTTGGATGATTCACAGTGAGCATGAAATCCCATGATAATTTAAAAAATAAAACTATTTAAATAAAAGCTGATTTTTACTTCACCTGTATTAATTAGCAGTGTCTTATTGATTAAAATTAAAGAGAAAATATTTTACATTTTTCCACCTCCCACCCATAACCCTGGATCTGAGGATGAAAATTAATATAATATTCCTAGAATCATCTATTCAATTTGATAATAACTTACACTTTATGATACAAAATTAAAATAGTAACTTATCAATTTATATTAAAGAAAAAAAATTTTAAAGGAAAAATAGGGGAAAATATTTTCTTACACTATTTGTGTATTTAAGTTTTAAAGGGATTTGTTTGAAGGGAAATAGGTCAGAGACCAATTGTATAAAACAAAAGACTCTGTGTACAAGAAGTAAATTGAATATTGGGATAGGATATGGGAAAACCTAGTGCCTAGCATATCACTAGCATATTAGGCTTACAACTTTTTTCTATTATTTTTATAAACTTAATCATGGATTGCCTAAGGACAAAGACCCAGGGTATTTTAACTCTGTGTGTGTGTGTGTGTGTGTGTGTGTGTGTGTGTGTGTATGAGATAAGGGAAAGAGGAAGGCAAGGAAGACTTAGAGGGAGAAGGATAAGAGAGTGGGAGAAAGAGAATGGGAGAGGAAAGACAACTAGCGAGAGACATATCGAGAGTAAACTTTCCTTACCTTTCAGAGTTGACCCTATATTCTGTTGTAAGGTTAGGGATGGTGAGCTCTGAGGAAATCTTGAACACAAACAATTATAAAAATTATCAAAAATTAAAATTCTGAGACTTCAGTTTCTGGTGCAGCATATGAAAAGCTTGGAAATTGCCACTCTGTCCTAACAATAAGTAAAAAGTTGAACAAACTGAAAAATCAGCATTCCTTCCTAGATCCATAAGAGAAGTGAGAACACAGGGCAAACTGCTGCTCCCCAAAATTGGTGTGACTAATAGGAAAATACAAAGAATTACAATTTACTAGAGCAGAAACTCATGAGCTAAAACCTCTCAAGAACCAGTTCCAGGGTAGAGAGATCTGTACTGTGTTGATGAATTGTTAAATGTTCAGTGTGAACCCTGAATATTAGAAACCCCAGGGGGACATAGTCATGGTGGTAGGGAGAGGTCTGTCCACTCTTGAGTTCTACCTCCTAGGTATCCCTGCCAGGTTCTCAGAATAAATACTGGAGATAAATCTCTTGTGCTTCTGGTAGGGAGTGGAGAAAGGAGCGATTTTGAAGTATGCCAGAGAATTGTATTCTTCTTAAGAAGGTCTGCCCCAGGAGAAACTAGCTAATGAGAACCTAACCTGATGGAGTTTTATCAGAGCCTGATTAACCTGGCGAAAGGGGCACTTGGCGGGATGAGCACTGGGTGTTATGCTAAATGTTGGCAAATTGAACTCCAATAATAATAATAATAAAAAAAAAACCTGGGGAAAGGGACATATTCAATTCCTGCTGACTTTAGTTTCCTTGTCAAGAAAAGGAATTACTCTAGCCCTCTCTACCCTTCTATGTGGGAGAAGGGAAATATCCAACTCCCATCTAAGGGGAATGAGAAGATGGGGGGACAAAGAAACGTGCGAACTTCACACTATGGAAGCACTGGCTCACTAAAAGACTGACACCTAGTCATAAGAGTAGAAAACACTTCCCTTTCACTCATACCTTACCACTACATTACTAAAGAACTGTTTATATCAGTTCTTTTATCCAATACATCATGCCCAGTTATCAAGAAAGAAAATTACAAGATGCAAGGCAAAAAACACAGTTGAGAGACAAAGAGCAAACATCAGAATTGGACTCAGATGTGGCAAAGATGTTGGAATTACCATGAATTCTGCAATATAAGCAGAGACGTAACATCTCTTCCATTTCTGATTTTATTTGAGTTCCCTCTTTTTTTTTCTTGTTAAGTCTAGCTAAAAACTTGTCAATTTCATTTATCTTTTCAAGAATCAGTTCTTAGTTTTATTGATCTGTAGTCTTTTTAGTCTCTGTTAAATTTATTTCTGCTGTAATCTGTTACTTTTTCTTCTACATTTTGTGGGCCTTATTTGTTCTTCTTTTTCAAATCCTTGAGGTGTAAAGTTAGATTGTTTGAGACTTTTCTCATTTTCTGAGGTAGGCATTTATTGCTACGAACCTCCCTCCTAGAACTGCTTTTGCTGTATTCCACAAATTTTGGTGCACTATATTTCCATTTAGTCATTTATTTTAATTGGAGAGAAGATAATGGAAAAGTATCTTTGATTATATAGCCTTAAAGAATTAGAGAGATGGAAGGAAGCTTTCAGGTCTTCAAATCCAAACTTCCTTCCCTTAAAAAAATGCTTTTATATAATCATCACATTTCTATTTAAGTGTTTTCTATAGCAGGGAATTCATTCCTTTATTTTTATTATTTTTATTCCTTTATTTTTAGACAGAATGTTCCAGAACATAGACTTGTCTTAGAGAGAGAGAGAGAAAAAAAAAAAAGGTATCTGCTCAAATCTCTGACCTCAACTAGCAGAATGAATTCTAGCAAGTCATTTAAACTCTCCAGGCCTTTTTTCTTCATTCATAAGATAAGGTAGTTAGGCTCAGGGGCCAATAGAGTCTCATGTATCTTTAAAGGGCTATTTGAACTTCTGTGATTTTTCTGTGATTTTTGTTTGGGGTAGA
This sequence comes from Canis lupus baileyi, assembly GCF_048164855.1. Classification (NCBI taxonomy): domain Eukaryota; kingdom Metazoa; phylum Chordata; class Mammalia; order Carnivora; family Canidae; genus Canis; species Canis lupus. The sequence continues at coordinate 48,324,430 of NC_132850.1, forward strand.
AATATGTAATAGCAGAAATAGCATGGGCTTTGGAGTGAGGGAAACAGGGTATGAATATTGACTGACATTTTCTGGGTGGGTGACCTTGGGCAGATCGCCTGATCTCTCAGTCTGACTTCCCATATCCTTCAACAAGAGTTCACAAAACCTACTTTGGAGAGTTGTTCTGACTGTTGATTGAAATGATGCTTTCAAAGCTCTTCGCATTATACTGAGTGTGCAATAGGTGTTCAACAAATGTTAATTCATTCTTCCTTTCTCTGCATTTAAAACAGGAAATCTATGGATTAACATGAGAGACCAAAGTGAATACTTATTACAGAAAAAATAATTTTTTAAAGATATAGATATAATAACTGGCATTAATTTGGTAAAATCCATTTGATGTTGTTTGGATTATTCTGCTTGGATCCAGAAAGACTAGATTATATTGGAAATTTATTTCTCCTCTCTAATTTACCATTATTTCAATACAGAACATTAAAAAATAACATAGTGATACAAAAACATATTTAACACTGTTGAAATACTTCCTATGCCCAAGATGGAGCCATTCCTGCCTGGGGGTGTCACATGAGCAAACTAAAACTTAGATAACTTTTCTGTCCCCAGAAATGTTACTCTTGATCAGAACTGCAGTTAAGTAGTCAGCCAATCTCCCCAAACACTAAGCCAACTCTAGACCTTCTCACCCCAAACAAGGTTGACTTGTGGGCCTGCCCAATCAGATATTGTCTACTTTTTCTCGTTCCTTATTCTTAATCTTGTAAAAGCTTTCTTGCCTTCCACCCCATTTTGCAGTTCTCTGAATGGAGACTGTCTGTTTTATGAAATAGTAAATGAATTTTGTATCACCTAAACTGTCTTCTTTAATCATTTTTGACAATAATTACTAGTAAAGAGATACTTGTAATGTAAAGCCTTTTCTGTGTTCTCTTGAAACTATTCTTCTATATAAGCTTGTCTTTCAAAATGGTCCCTGAGAAAGGAGTCCTAATTCATCTTTCTTCCCCCACCATGCATCATGGTGCGAGCCATGTGGTAGGGATCATTAAATATTTGTTATTCTACACTAGTAAGTACTCAATACAAATTACACCTTCAAATAGCTTAGAAGAAATAACTAATTAATTACTCCATACTGAACCAGTTGATAGGATATATAGTTTATTATTTCAAATCAAGAATCTGAGGTCCAAAAAGATTACTAAACTAGATTACTAAAGTTCAAAAATTGCCTTCCTAACAAAATGGAAATTTGGTGACTCAGCAACCAATTAACCAATTGGACCATTCAGCTTTTCCTCTCCTTTCGAGGTCCTCATGATTCAATAGAGAACACTAAAACCAACACAAAGAAAATAAAGGAACTCAAATGTAAGCCACAGAGGGAAATAATATAGCTCTATGTGTACTATTAATAAAAGAGAATAAAAAGACCAAACAAACAAATAAAACAAAAATGCTCAGATATAGCAGGAGAGGAATGGAAGAAAGAAAAGAATTTGAGATTAATTAATATTTTGCCAACTAAACTATAAAAAAAACCAGAGTTGACTAAAAGAATAAAGAACCAACACTTAAGAAGACATAAAAGGAGAAAAAATATAGAAAGAATTGGGAGTAAAGGACTCCTACTGCTTTCTACAAAGCAAAGAAGTATTACAGAATAAAATGTCAAAGCTATATTCATATTCTATGTAACTTACTGGAAATTCTCCTCCAAAGTTATGTGCACTATGGTGAGCATGGCATTCACCCAAAGATTCCAGACCTCTGAGATATACTTTTGTACCCATGTCACATTTGTACATTGCTTGTCAAAATTCTTCCATAGGGTAGTGATGAATGAGAATGCAGAGCTAAATATAAACAACTATGTAATACTACTCACTACAGTAAAAAGTCATTTCAGTTCAACATACAAAGCTAAAGGAAACTGTGTTGGCAAATTAAAAAAAAAAGAGAAAAGAACATCTGTAAAATTAGGAAATTTGGCTGCCTTGAAGAAAAATGGCAAAAATTAATTTTCTATGAATTTTCGTGGGATGAGGCTGAGAACTGTGTCCTTTGTGGGGACACATCACAAAATTAATTCCTTCATAATTAATCTTTAAATCCACAGTGAGAAAGAAAGACATTTCTAATCATTGAAAAAAGAGGAAATAAATGTGGGAAGTACTAAGTTTGGGGGTAATTACAACTCTTTCATATTAAAAGATTTCAAGATTATCCAGATGTTTGCACAGTTCCCCAGAGAAAATTGAAGGCCATTTCCTGCCAGGATGGAATGAATTATATAATGTATATGTAACAGTTATTCTGTCATTAAAAAAAAATCCCACAAATTTATTCAATAACAATGAAACGTTGTTAATTCTTGGAAGATAGGAGAAGCCACCTGGGGGCCTTTTATAGTTAATTTATTTCACACAGAAGACTCTATTCACAGTTTACCCGATTCTCTGTAATGCCCTTTTGTGCTCCTCAGGGCAACTTTATCTTGATGGGACTTCAGTTTACCTAATCCAACCAGTCTGCACAGACTGAGTGGAGGGTTGGATTCAGATGAAACCGGAGCCTTTGGTAAAATCAGAAGGAAAATATAATTACATACAAGGAATGAAACTCAAATTTTACTCCAAGAAGCCCTCCCTATTCTTTAAAGAAGTTTAGAAAATAACTATATTGAAGTCCATCTTCATATTAGTTTTAAAACACTGTTTCCACAGTATATATGGAATAGATTTGGAAGCTAATACATGACCTTTTTTTCCCTTTTCACCTCATTTGACTTTAATGAGGTGAGAAAAGGAGGGAAAGCTTGTCCTACATTTTGAGGCAGAGTCAGTTCTTCAAAAGCCCCGTACAGAGTAAGAATTGGAATTTGAATAGAAGGGTGCAATTAAAGAATCATGGACTGCATATTCCTCTAGAAAGGATAAAATTCTCCCAGATTTATCACAGTTGAGATTCATTTTTACGTTTATGCCAAACACTTCATAGCTTACTTATTATAGCTTGAAAATCTATTCTCATAATGTATGTAGTCTGATTTATGTAATTATTAGATGAAATAGTCAGAAAAGATAATGTTAAAACAAAGATGGTGTTAACATCCATGTAAATATGTGGAGTCAGTCTCAGGAAATGAAGACTTGCTGACATTCAGCTAGCATGTGGTCTGAGAGTTGGCAGAGGTAGGCTTACTCTTGATTATTTAGAGAAAGTTTCCATACATAGCTGAGTTTCCTGAAGTTCTCTAAATGATGCCTTGTACATCATAGTATTTGACCCAATATATGTTGAAGGAGCAATGCAAAGGAGACTTGTAAGGGAAGAGAACTTTCGTGAGGGAAAGCAGATAGCTCAGGTGGGGTGAGAGGACGGGTCGGGGTGTGGGTGAGACTAATGGCCATGGACCAATTGACAACTGCATCTTTGAAGTTCTTACTATGAATGCAGACTGGGTTTGTTTGTTTCTGTTTTGATGTTCAGCTATGATATTTAGTGCATTTAGTGCTTGTAAGAGTGCTGTGAAAGAAGTATATATATTTTTAAAGATTTATTTTAGAGAGGAGGGAAGGGGCAGAGGGAGAGGGAGAGAGAGTCTTAAGAAGATGTCACCCCAAATGCCAGCCCAACCCAGGGCTCAATTTGAAGACCCTGAGATCATGAACTGGGCTAAAACCAAGAGTCTGATGCTTAACTGTGCCACTCAGGCTCCCCATAATATATTACTACATTTGTTGTAAAGATGAGGAAAAAGGTCAATGGGTGGCTCTGAGTCTCTGGGGTAATCTCTTCAGTGGGAAAACCTAGGCTTTTCATCCTGAGCCTCAAAGAGATTTGCGTCAGCAGAGTAAAAGAAAGGACATGGGAAACTAGAGGGAGAGAAATTACTGGACATGCCCATATGCCCAATGTATCCACTTTCCATTAGCATAACTTCTACCTCTAAGCTAATAGCATGTTTACCCTCCTGTATTCCACTTTGAAGTTTAATGGGAGTGCAAAAGGTGCAAGAAAGATAAGAATAGAAGAGTGTCCAATTCACTAATGGGAATTAGAGAGAAAAGGAAGAAACCTGAAAATGACTGAAGACTTTCCCCATGTTAGTGACAGAGTAGAGGGATGGAAGGAAAGATTCCTGGTCTCTTTGGCTGCCACTGGCTCACTTGACAGCAGTGAATACTTCACCTCAGTTTCTGTCACCTTTAAAACAATGGAAACAATATCCTTTACATCTACAAATAATATCAACCAGGTGTGACATTAGACAAATTATATTAGTGACATTTTAAGAAATAATATTTCATAATTATGTAAAGTAAGCTCAGTGCCTTCAGCTATGTAAATGTCCATATGTGAACTTGAAAAAAAATGGAGTAAATGGTGTGTAGAGCCAACAAAAGTTATGGATGTATGAAAAGTTTTAATCTATTTTTGTGCTCTCCTATAAATTTTGGGAGGAGGTTTGCTTGAAGAAAACAAAAAAAGCAAACCAAAATACTCAGGGGTTTGCCTGATATTGACCTACTTCACAAAATGGTAGCCTCTAAATATAGTACATTGAAGTTAAACATTTTTCAGATCAAATAAAATTATAGAATGTTTCCACCAGCATTTAAACCCATAAATCTTAATTTCCTGTGAAGTTTGCTTTCCATACTTCCAATTTCTCTTATATTACCTCTGGACGCTCCCAGCCCCTCCTCTGATTCAGGAGGAATCATATCATTGTGCAGTGGAGGCAAATTGGGACCAAAATTCAGGGAATCCAACCCAATATGAATAAAGTATGATGCCATCATATCAGCACAAACCCAGTTACAATATCATTGAAATGTGAAGATACTTTTTGCATATTTATGGAATCAAGCAATACACAGCATCGTGCTAGTTTTGTTTTTTATTTCTTTTTTTGCTAGTTCTATTTTTATTACTTATTTTTGAGTCCCATGATCTGAAGCCATCAATGCAAATATTAATTTATATGCTTACTCTAAAACAGACCTGGAGAATATACTTATAGATTTTAAAATTATTTTCTAGAAAAGCATTCAATCATAGGAAGAGGGAATAATATTTTGTTCACTATTTCAGTGTCTTTTCTCATAGAAATGCATGGTAAATTTGGTACTCAATGTTTGCTATGTAGATTACAAGACCAAATGGTATTTTTAACCAAATATAACTTTGGAATAACACTATAGTACTACACGATCACATATTACATCAATGAATTTTAGTTACTAATTCTTTGTTTCCCTAAAATTGAAAGATAGGTATGAATGATTGAAGATATATAAAAACATTCTATCTTTAATTTAATCTTAAGTCATTTAAAAATAAATACTTTATAGGACCTAAATCAATATTGTCACTACACTATTTGGTATGTAAAACTACTTATTCTACTATCTACTATCTATGATGCCATAAAATCCTTGTGATATTACTCATATTACTCATTGGAAGTTGATTTCATGCAACTGAATACTTTATAGGGTGGAAATTCATACATAGTTTCCTCGGTAGCCATTCTAATAGATTTAATAATGGTGACTCATTTTGGCACTGTGTGGCTATAACAAGCAATTCCATGGAATTCTAATATAATTCAGTAATAATTAAAGTCCACTAAGCAGAAAAACATTCTGGCAACATCAGAATACAGAGTTTGCTTGTCCATCATGGGTTTAAAAAAATGTGAGGTAAAAATGTAGAGAAAGCATGTGCGTAGAAGACTTTGCAATAAGGACACAGGGAACAGGTTTATCTTAAATCTCCTTTGAGAACTTTAATTAGCAATTTCCACACTGATAATAATAGTGATAACAGCTACCATTTATTGGCCAGTTATGTGTCTAGGTGTTTTATATAATCATCTTACTGAATTTTGGGAGCAACTATGAGACAAAAGTATTATAGTGTTCATTTTACAAAGAGGAAAATGATGCTTGGAGAGGTTAATCAATCTGCCCATGATCCCACTCAATTAGAAGGAAGTACTAGGAAGTCATGGTCATCAGTGGAAGTATAGCTGCTGAGACCTAGGAAGATTTCGGATTCAGAAAAGCTAGTTTTGAATGTCAATTCTGCTTCTCACCAAGGAGAATCATGAGGCTGTGGGGATTGGGAGAGGTGGGATCAGTTCTTTAGGCCTGATTTATTACTTGTGAATCATTTGAAGGTAGGATCTATGTTTTAGTCTTATCTCTCCAGCTTTTAACCCAGGGCCGGGCACATTGCTTTGGTCCCATTATTAGTTGCTAGGTTGAATAAGGGAGATTTTCATGTGTTTATTTTTTTATTTAATTTTTTTTTTTTTTAAATCAGAGTAGATTTGGGAAGAGAAAGAAAAAGAATCTGAAAATCCTGAGTGCCTAGGTGAGGGGTAAGAATCACCTGGCAGGATTCTCAGAATTAGAGGAGAATAAAGAGACTAGAAGTGTAGGATACAAGTAACAGTATAATATAATAATAGGACAATTCAGAGCAAAGATTTTAGAGTCAGACAGAATCCTGGCCTCCCTCCAATAATCATAAGGCCTGAAAATTATTTAATGTAGGTCTCAGTTTCTCATCTCTAAGTGGGAACTGATAATTCCATCCATCCATCCATCCATCCATCCATCCATCCAATTATTTAGGGTGTAGTTGTAGACAATGAATGTGATAATACATGTAAAATAATTAGTATCCTACCTGAAACATATAGTAAGCATTTCACAAATAATCAATATTTTTTCACATTTTTGAAAATCTCTTCAATGTCTCTCTACATAGATAGGTTTTTATACCTATCAAAATAGCCATTATTTCCTATATATGTCTTTTTTATTTTTAAAATTTTTTCCCATTTCCTTAATCTCACTTTAAAAAATATTATTTATATATTTATTTTTAAATTTAAATTTAATTAATTAACATATAATGCATTTTTGGTTTCAGTCTTATATAATACCCAGTGCTCATTACATCACATGCCTTCCTTAATGCCCATCACCCAGTTACCCTGTTCCCCAATCCCCCTCCCCTCCAGCATCCCTCAGTTTGTTTCCTATGATTAAGAGTCTCTTATGGTTTGTCTTCTTCTCTGATTTCTTTTTGTTTTATTTTTTCCTCTCTTCCCTATGATCCTCTGTTTTGTTTCTTAAATTCCACATATGAATGAGATATAATTGTCTTTCTCTGACTTATTTTCGCTCAGCGTAATACCCTCTAGTTCCATCCACACCAATGCAAATGGCAGGATTTCATTTTTTTGATGGCTTATTAGTATTCCATTCTATATATATATATATATATATATATATATATATATATATATATACCATTTCTTCTTTATCCATTCATCTGTTGATGGACATCTGGGGATCTTTCCATAGTTTGGCTATTGTGTGGATGGATACTGCTGCTATAAACATTGAGATGCAGGTGCCCCTTCAAGTCACTACATTTGTATCTTTGGGATAAATATTCAGATTGCAATTGCTAGGTTATAGGGTAGCTCAATTCTCAACTTTTTGAGGAAACTCCATACTGTTTTCCAGAATGGCTATACCAACTTGCATTCCCCCCAACAGTCTAAGAGGATTTCCCTTTCTCTGCATCCTCCAACATCTGTCATTTTCTGACTTGTTAATTTTAGCCATTCTGACTGGTGTGAGGTGGTATCTCATTGTGATTTTGATTTGTATTTCCCTGATGCCAAGTGATGTGGAACATTTTTTCATGTGTCCATTGGCCATTTGTATGTTTCTTTGGAGAAATGTCTGTTCATGTCTTCTGCCCGTTTCTTGATTGGATTATTTCTTCTTTGAGTGTTGAGTTTGGTAAGTTCTTTATATATTTTGAATACTAGCCCTTTATCTGGGTCAGAATAGAGAACCGAGAAATGGACCCTCATGTCTATACTCAACTAACCTTTGACAAAGCAGGAAAGAATATCCAATGGAAAAAGGATAGTCTCTTCAACAAATGGTGTTGGGAAATTGGACAGCCACATGCAGAAGAATGAAACTGCATCATTTCCTTATACTGTACACAAAAATAGACTAAAAATGGACGAAAAACCTAAGTTTGAGACAGAAATCCATCAAAATCCTAGAGGAGAACACAGACAGCAACCTCTGTGACCTCAGCTGCAGCAACTTCTTGCTAGATATGTCTCCAAAAGTAAGGGATACAAAAGCAAAAATAAACTATTGGAACTTCAAGATAAAAAACTTCTGCACAACAAAGTAAACAGTTGACAAAACCAAAAGACAATCGACAGCATGGGAGAATATATTTGCAAATGACATTAAATAAAGGGCTAATAACCATTTTTAAAATCTTAATCTTCATCTCATGTCTATGATGTGGGTATTATTCTTTCCACTAAACAAACTAATGCTCAGAGAGAATGACTAACCTTCCCAAGGTCACATAACCAACACATAATTTTTCTTCCCCCCCCCCCCCGGGCTCTTAACTAACATACTATATTGATTATTTGAAAAAGATAAACTTCAAAGACCTCGCAAAGGGAAAAGCCTGGCTTTGTAGTCTACTGCGCTATGGGTTATCATACCTATATTACATCCTATTTATTTAGGTTTATTTGGTAGAAGTTACAATAAATTTCAAATTTAGAAATAATACTTGTACTCAGGCTTCTGTTTTCTGATTTTATGTGTTATGATGACATGGCTGTAAATGTCCCCTTGGATTTCCTTAGCACATGCCAGGCAGACAGAAGCTTAGGCATTGGAAGGAAGCTGTGTCATTACTAGTCTCATGTTATACAAATTTCTCTCCTTCCTCACAAAGGCATTGGTTGCTCTTTTGCTTTATCTGAGGCAGTTTAGTTTAAATTTTCATTATGACATTTTTTGTCTTTGCTTCCTTATTTAGAGAATGGTTCTCAAAAAGTTTTCATTCTGTAATCCCTTTGAGGGCTTTCACAACCCTCAAACATATCTTGAACCACTTTGCTATCAAAATAAAAGCATGGAGGAATAATTCAGCTGTTGGGAGGGGAAACAGGTTACTGTCTATACTTTTCTTGACACTGAAGAAGGGGAGGAAAGAGCTCAGAAGAAGGTGGGAAAGGCACCAAATGTAGGATGGATAGGAAATCAGCTTTATGGTTTCAGTAAAAGAGAAGAAGGGGGTTATACAAAAGAAGATGTTGCAAATCTAAAACTCTCCTTCTTAACAGATGTTAGGGAGTTTGCAGCTTTGGTCCTGGGCCTCCCTTAGAATATCCCTGGGGAAATGACATCCTCTTTGAGAAGTAGTGATTTGAAACAAGCAGCTTTTTCTCCTTTTGTTCCCATTCCTTGCCTTTCTTCTCAAAATCCCCTCCCTTTCCTTGCTTTCTCTCCTTCCCTTCCAAGTCTGGCCTCCCTCCTCTTCCTCAGTCACCTACTCCTATTTGGAGAAATGCAGGGATTCTATCTATTTTCCTTGCATTTTTCAACCGATCTCACACTTATGACCCCATTGACTCCTAGAGCTAACTTTGCCCTCTGACACAGAAAGCCTCAATTCCTATGGGGATCCCTGGGTGGCTCAGCAGTTTGGCGCCTGCCTTCATCCCAGGGTAGGATCCTGGAGTCCTAGAGTTGAGTCCCGCATCCGGCTCTCTGCATGGAGCCTGCTTCTCCCTCTGCCTGTGTCTCTGCCTCTCTTTCTCTCTGCATCTCTCATGAATAAATAAATACAATCTTAAAAAAAAGTATTAAAAAGAAAGCCTCAATTCCCAATTCAGCTTTTGTCTTTCATACCAAATATAGATGAGTATTACTGGGATTTCTGTTTGTGTGTGTGTGTGTGTGTGTGTGTGTGTGTGAGCGCGCGCGCGTAAAATTTAGCTTGCAGCACATCTGAGCTGGCTTTCTCTTTCACTGGCTCTCTACTCATACCTACTTTTCTTGAATTGATCAAGTTGCAGCTGTTTTTCTCTCTAACTTCCCCTTCAGTTCCAGCAAAAATAAACTACTTCCTGACTTCAGTGCCTGGCCATAGAGTGATGTTATCCTGAGTGGGTAGCTTAACTATAGAGTTGGAGGAAATGAACTCTCAGCATTGTTTGCCTATTGGGTAACATTTGTTTTTTCCTTTGGTACAAAGAACTTAATCGACTTTTGAGGGCATCAGGCTTATGTTATGCCCCCATGGAAAGATCGTGTGTGGTCACTGAAGGTTCAAAATGCCACCCAGACTATACATGTTTGCGCTGGCCCTCCGCCACTTGTTAGTTCCAGCATCCTCTCTGATGTCTGGTTCTCATCTGGTCCTTCCTAAGGCCATTTGCTTTGTGATAAATCACTGTGATTTCTGTCATCACTTGCAATGTGATTCCCTATTCTAGCTGCAGCCACCACCTCATGCTCAGTGACAAATCTACATGACATCAGCGTTACTGTCTTTCTATGTCTTTATACAATTTGAAACTGTTCTCCTTGCTTATTTCAAAACTGTGGACCAGCCACACCTTCAGCTTCTGTCTAGTTAAATTGACCTGACCTCTTAAATATTCTGATTTTCTGTACCTTCTTTTTCCTCTCCTTGTACAGCTCAAGCTGACTGTGCCTCTTGGTCTATCATGCAGGCCGTCTGGCCTCCTTTTCCCTCCTGGGAACAAGACTCAAGGTATTTCCTCTTTACCTATACCTTTGATCTTTCTGGGATAAAGGGAATGTGTAATGGAGAAACTTCTTATTCCTTGCTCCACAGGTAATCTCTTTTTCATTCCTCTTCCTTTCTCATGTATCCTTTTGTCCCTTCTTCCTTCAAAAGAATTCTGTCTGGCCATCTCTGTCCTTCTGTGTACACATTACTCTTACAATGCAATCTAAGGGGCAGCCCGGGGGGCTCAGCGGTTTAGCACCGCCTTCAGCCCAGGGCGTGATCCTGGAGACCTGGAATGGAGTCCCACATCGGGCTCCCTGCATGGGACCTGCTTCTCCCTCTGCCTGTGTCTCTGCCTCTCTCTCTCTCTCTCTCTCTCTCTGTGTGTGTGTGTGTCTATCATGAATAAATAAATAAAACCTAAAAAAAAAAAAAAACAATGTAATCTAACACCCAAATGTGGTTCATCTTATGTCATCATATTCAATTTTAAAGTCTAATATTTTAGCAACAGGTATCAAGTGTCCAAATACAAAACTCTAAATCAGCCTTAAAAAATAAGAACACATTTTACCATCTTACAAATTATTTCCACTCATTTTCCACTCACTGGGTTATCCTTAAAAATGATCAATATGCCAAGATTCTAGCTGACTTGTTTGGCATAAACCATTACCTGGGTGGATGGATGATATTTTCTCTCAAATACCAAACCAATCCATTATCAAGTGTACCTGGATGTTCTTTTACAGATTGGCTTAGATATAGAATGTACAAATCACTCATTTCCCTTTTTATTCCTGAGATAAAAGGAATAAAGGGCTTCTGCCCTTGGAAGATGACCTTGAGTGTGACACTTACTATGTCACCACACAGCATTTTCCTGACAAGGGTAGTTTATGGGGACTTACTGGTGTCCCCACAACATTTGGACTGATAGCAGAAACAGAGGAGATTGAACAAGCCAATAAACATTTTTGGATTAATACTGTTTGCATTTCCCCATGATAGTTGGCTATAAAATATACAAAAAGATAAGCTCTAAGCTTCTGCAGGGTTTATCAACCCCCCTAACATGTTTTTTCTCTTTTGTTCTGAATTCACTTTTTTGTGGCCTTAATCACTTCTCAAAGCAATAATCACCTCTGGGGAAGAAGCACAAAAAAATGGAAAAGAGCTGGTGTTTTAAAGTCAGGTTGAAGGGACAAAACCTTATCTCTGTCTGCAGGAGTGACTTCACCTCTCTGGCATCATTTTCTTTTAAGCAAAATGGGGATAACAATTAGTAACTTTCCATCAGGGTTATGGGATTGAAGGTACTATGTGAAAGCACTGAACACTGCCTGAGAAATAAAAGTTATGAACCAAATGTTACATTATTTTTATTGAGTTATACTATCTGCTTTATTCATGAACTGATACCTACATCAATGTTACAGGCTTAAGTACAGGCAGATAGAGTACCACATTCTTGATATGATTTCTGGAATGCTGGAAAGCTCCAGATAATGTTCAGAAATCACTTCCTGACATACTGGCCTAATGTTCCTATTCCCACCCTCACTGTATTCTTTACCTTAAAGTTCATTGTTGAAATGTAAACATCATTAGGAAGATAAATCAATGGCTATCTTTTGATGTGAGTGGATTTATCAGAGACCTTTTCAGTGAGATTTGATTAGAAAAAATGTAAAGACAAAGAGAAGTTTAAGGCACTGGGATTCAAGACTTGGCAGGTTAGAGAAAAGTATGTGGAGGAGGATTAAAACAGCTATGTCTTGAAGGATATACAGGTGAAAGTGCTTGGAGGTGTCTCTTTCTGTATCTGGCCACTGAACTGGGGCACCAACCCCGTTGCCTATCAGAATCATTGGAATATCTTACAAAATACTTACACCTAGGCCCCATACCTCAGAGATTAGGATTTAAACATTTGGGGGGAAGGCATCTTTGGTGCTTAAGAACTCAGATAATTCAAATGCTTAGTTGAATCGAAAACCACGGGGTTGGAACAAATAGAGGCACAGGGAAGTACTTTTATCTAGTTCTCCTTAACCTAGCCATAGGTTCTGACTGAATTAACTACTTAAAAACCAACCTCTTAAAAAAGGATTTATTTGTTATTGGTTTAATTATTGTTAAGACCAGCTGTTTTTTTTTTTTTTTTTTAGATTTTATTTATTTATTCATGAGAGACACAGAGAGAGAGGCAGATACATAGGTAGAGGGAAAATCAGGCTCCACATGGAGAGCCTGATGTAGGACTGAATCCCAGGACCCCGGGATAAATGCTCTGAGCCAAAGGCAGATGGTCAATGCCTGAGCTACCCAGGCACCCCAAGACTGTTTTAAAAACAAAATGTGAAGCCGTAATATCAGAAATCAGATCTCCAGGTTGTGAGACCTGTGTCAGATTCCTTGCTCAGTGCAAGTCTGCTTGGGATTCTCTTTCTTCCTCTTTCCCTTCCCTCTCCAAAATAACTAAGATTCTAGGATCAATTCAGCAATCATCAGTGCAAGGTAGAGAATTTTGCATTGTTATTTTCCTTATAGTTCTTGAATTTAGTGAGCAAGCTTCCTGCTCTCGCTTCATTTTTTAAAGGAAGAGAATCATGATAGAATCTTCAAGAAATTCCCAAAATTCAATTAACTAACTGTTGTTTGTTGCTTTATAATGTATAATGTGACTGTTAATGTATCACAGTGATCGGGTAGATATTATTATTATTGTTATTATCATTTTTCCTACTTGCAGAAGAGTAAACAAAGGCTTAGAGATTCTGATTTGCCCAGTTACATGCAGATTTAAATGCAGAGGTAGAACTTGACTCTGGTTTTGATGTTAAAATTTGCATCTTTTCCACAAGTTCATTATCTTGAATTTCATTCTGCGTTTCTAGATGTTTAGCAGTATCTTGTTAATTTTTTTGGCTTCAAAGATTTTTTTCTGTAATTAGGATTGTGAGGATTTATGGCATAGAAATCTCAGAGCTGTAGGGTTAGGTTTTTTTCTCTGTCTCTTTCATTTTAGAATCTCAGAAATCAGAATGTACTAACAAAAGGGTGACCCTAAATCCTGACTCAGCTTGGAATGGTCTTTGTTTATGCTTTTGTCCTAGAGTAATTACTAATCATGCCCCCTTCACTCTCCAAAGGTCTCAATTAGGATGATAAATTATATAGTCACCCTACCAAATAGGCATGTATCAAGCTTCCTGTCTTTATTTTGCTGAAATAAGTTATTTATTTGGTTGGGTTTTCTTTCAACACAATAGTCAAGTTTTCATAGTGCCTTAATGGTCCCCCAACCCCTGCCACATTTTACTTAGAACTTCACTGAGATTTGACTGTGTAGTACATATACTATAATGGTGGTGATAATAATAACAGTAATTTGCATTACCAATCATTGATTTATCTAAGCACCGAATTCTATGCTCATTATCTCATTATCTCATTTAATACTTACAAAACTTGGTTAGGTAGGTACTAATGTTGTCCTCATTTAACAGATGAGCAAACTGAAGTATAGAGATGCTAAGTAACTTACCCTGGGCTCAGGGCTGATTGACAATCAAGACTTTAAACCCATATGTGACTTCAAAGTCTAAACTCTAAATCAATGGCCCTCTTATCCATTCTACAAGACTACAGGAACCATCTTCCTCAATAGCCACAGAGCAAAATTTCTTATCCCTGATTATTTGCCAGATGAAATAGGAAATAAAGGAGTGTAAGAAAAGGAAATTGTTACATTCAATATGCTATTGGAAACCTTAAATCTCCACATATAGTTGTGTCTATAGCCACAGGAATATCTGTAAAGAATATTAATTTTTTTTGCTTAAATTGTCGATCTTTTTTTTCTAGTATAAACTAAATATGTCCTAATTTTCATCCATATGTGTTAAAGTAGCCTGAACATTTTAAAGTCAGTAACTTGGCCACAGCAGTTTTATAAGTTACAATGTTTTGAGTTGAGACTATACCTACCTTTGATTATTCAAATGAACTAACTATAAGAAAGGAACAAAAGGACTGAGTCTAAACATAATAGGCAGCATGGATAGCCAAAGATTTGTCACAGGTGGAAATATTGTAGGTATGCAAATATACAGCAGAGAGATGGAATTTTCACCAAGCTATTTGCTACTGAGCAGAAGTGCTAGAAAATGGTAGAATATTGAATTATGGAAATGGTGTGTGTGTGTGGGGGAATCTCTGAAATTCTCTCAATAGTACTCCTATATGAAAAAGAAAATCAAAACAGTATGACCAAATTCATATTGTAAATACAAGTAGTTATTTAGGACTCAGGATGATAGACCCTTATTAGATATTACCAATTTAAGAATTACTATGTGTGAACCTTGCCCTTGGAGAGACCAGAGTAGTAGTGAATAGGAAAGACAAAATCAAATAAATGTATTATTGATGATTTTGAAAAGTTTGAGGCCATATTTTGGGGGGAAGGAGTTGAGTTATCTTTCTGAATGTGTAGGACTAAATAGCAATTACAGAGATGAAGGGTATTTGCTTTGCAGATTGAAGGAATGTGGCCATATTACAAAGTGATAAAGGGTTATTAATGTGTCAGTGGCCAAAAGAAGGCAGTGTTTGGATTTGTGCAGGAGACTAGCCTAATGACAGTGTAGTGATTGGAGAGCACACATAGGCAGTCTCAATAGTAAAATTATTTGAGACCAGCACTGAAGACTAAGTAATACAGCAGGAAATGGTGGTGACAAGATCCATATGGTGAATGTGAAATGTTCCTGTTGTAGATATTGAAGACTCTGGAGGGATTGAAAGACAATCTGAAGGTATAATTTGAACAGATCTAGATCAAGAAATTTTATAGAGGGTGCTACAGAGGGAGAATGTAGAAGAAAGGTGAATATGGAAGTGCCTAAGATTAGGAACAAAGCGGATGTACAGCCTTTATGTAGGTTAGCACAAATCTAACTCTTCTTTTTACAGAGGTGAAATAGAAAGCAGATTTTCTTTTATTCAGCCAAGCTAAACACTAATAAAATTGGCCAGCATGAATGCAGAAATAAATCATCCCAAACATGATTAATGTGCACATGTTACACAGTTTCTGAAAGCAGGTACAAAGTATATTTTTTCCACCATCACATAAACTTTATAACATTTCCATAATTTGAGGTTTCAAGAATAAGAAAAAAAAAAGCTCTAAATGTTGAATTCTCTAAAGAGCAGTCATTATAAACATATTTGGCAAGAAAAAAATTTGAAAAGATTAATTGAAAGTGAAAAAAGTAAGTTTTGAAATTTATTTTTCTTTTAAAAAATTATAATTACAGCTTTACTTTTTGAGCAGTTTTAGGTTTACAGCAAAATTAAGAGGAAAGTACAGAATTTCCCATATACATTTTGCCCCCATGCATGCATAGCCTCCTTCATTATCAACAGTCCCTACCAGAGTGGTACATTTGCTACAAGTGATGAACCTACAGTGACACATCACAATCACCCAAATTCATAGATTACAGTAAGATTCACTCTTGGTGTTATGCATTTTATGGGTTTGGGCAACTGTATATACAAGTGCATGTATCCACCACTATAATATCATACAGAGTAGTTCCACTACTTCAAAAATCCTTTTCTCCATCTATTCATCCTTCTTCCCCTCTCCCAACCAATGATTTTTTTTAAAGATTTTATTTACTTATTCATGAGAGACACACACAGAAAGAGATGCAGAGAGAGAGGCAGAGGGAGAAGCAGGCTCCATACAGGGACCCCTATATGGGACTCAATTCTGGGACCATGGAATCACACCCTGAGCTGAAGGCAGATGCTCAACCACTGAGCCACCCAGGCACCCCCCAACCAATGATCTTTTTACTGTCTCCATAGTTTTTGGGTTTCCAGATTGGAAATATAGCTGACATTTATAGAATGTAGCCTTTTTGGTTTGCTTTTTTCACCTGGCAACATGCAGGTGTTTGTCTTTTCATGGTTTAACTCATTTTTTTAGCACTAAATAATATTCCATTGTCTAGATGTACCACAGTTGTTTTTTTGAAAGAGATTTTATTTATTTGTTTGAGAGACAACACACAAGTATGCAGAGCAGTAGGCAGAGGGAGAGGGAGAAGCAGGTTCCCTGCTGAGCACAGAGCCTCATGCAGGACTCCATCCCAGGACCCTAGGATTATGACCTGAGCTGAAGGCAGAAGCTTAACCAACTGAGCCACCTAAGCAACCCTGGATATACCATGGTTTATTAATCCATTCATCTACTGAAGGATATCTTGGTTGCTTTCAAGTTTTGTGGATTATGAGTAAAGCTGCTATGAACATCTATGTGCAAGTTTTTGTGTGGATATTAATTTTCAACTTCTCTGAGTAAATTCCAAGGAGCATGATTGCTGGATCACATGATAAGAGTATATTTAGTTTATAGAAAACTGCCAAACTGTCTTCAAAGTGGCTGTGCATTTTGCATTGCCACCAGTAATGAATGGGAGTTCCTATTGCTCCACACCCTCACCAGCATTTGTTGTCAGTGTTCTGGGTTTTGGCTATTCCAATAGGTACCTCGTTGTTTTAATTTGCATTTCCCCAATGACATACCATGTGGAGTATCCTTTCATGTGCTTGTTTGCCATCTGCATATCTTCATTGGTGAGGGTCTATTAAAGCCTTTGGCCTGTTTTTTTTAAGTGTTGTTTACCTTTTTATTGGTGTTTTTAAAAAGATTTTGTATATTTTGGACAACAATCTGTTATCAGATGTGTCTTGCAAATAATTTCTCTTAGACTGTGCCTTTTCTCATTCTTTTACATAAGAACAGAATATTTTAATTTTTTAGAGATTTATTTACTTATTGGTGTGTGTGAGAGAGAGAGTGAGCATGGGTGGAGGGGCAGAGGGAGAAGGAGAGGGAGAATTGTAAGCAGACTTCCCACTGAGCACAAAGCCTGATGTAGGGCTCTATCCCAGAACCCTGAGATCATGACCTGAGCCAAAATCAAGAGTTGGATGCTTAACTGGTTCCCATCCAGATGCCCCTAGAAGTGTTTAATTAAAAAAAAAATTATTTATTTATTTATTTATTTATTTATTTATTTATTTACTTATTTATTTATTTAACAGAGTGAGAGACAGAGTGAGAGAGAGCATGATGGGGTGGGATGGACAGAGGTAGAGGGACAAGCAGACTCCCTGCTGAACAGGGAGCTCAACTTGGGGCTTAATCTCAAGACCCCAGGATCATGACCTTAGCAGAAGGCAGAAGCTTAACTGACTGAGTCACCCAGGTGCCCCACAAGTTTTTAATTTTAATGAAGTCCAACTTATCAATTATTTCTCTAATGGATTGTTTCTTTGGTGTTTTAACTAGAAAGTCACCATCATACCCAAGATCATCATCTCAATGTTATCTTCTAGAATTTTTATAATTTTGCATTTTATATTAAGGTCTGTGATCCATTTTGAGTTAATTTTTCTGAAGGGTATACAGACTGTGTTTGGATTCACTCTTTTGCCTATGGATGCCCAGTTGTTCTACTGTCATTTGTTGAAAAGAGTAACTTTGCTCCATTGTATTGTCTTTACTCCTTTGCCAAAACCAGGTAACTATATTTATGTGGGTCTATCTCTGGACTCTCTCTTCTGTGATTTTTCTTTACCATTAGAATTTAGTAGGCTTATAAAATTTTAAAATGTGCCTTTATTAAAATAAAACCTACAGTGTTTCTTCTGTATATAAAAGGCCAGATTAGTAGTTACAATGATAATAAAAAGCCCATGGGTGTGAATAGTAACTCTCCTTGGAAGGTTGCTAAGATATTAGAAAATCTATCCACTGACAGAGAACCACAGAAGACTTAGTCACATTGTGGTGTTCTCTGAACTCATATGCTCTTTCTTCTGTTGCTTCCACTCCCACCTTTGTTCCCTTCCCAACGTAAGAATGGTCCTTAGGACCCTTGCCTAAACGTCCTTAAGCCTTGCTTAAGCTATGACTGACTTCCTGTTTCTTCTTCCTGCTTTCAACAGAAATTCCTAGCTCATTTCCCTTTCCCTAGGGCCTTATGTTCTTTCTGGCAGAGATAGTGGATGAATAGTCTCAATGTGTGTGCAGATAATATTGGTACTCTGTCCAGGTCCCCTTCAATCCTTTATTCCTATTTTGGGGGCCCTCCTGGCCTGTGTGTTTAACTTTGAATAACCAGTGTCCGTTACTTTGGGAACCACTTTACCCACAAGAACCTAGGGATTTAATCCTTCTGGAGTATGCTTTAAAGAAAGCTGAGGAGTATAGGATTGTGAAAGTCCGAATTTGTCACTTTGAATCAGAGACAATACTGTGGCAAGCCTATTTTCCAGGGTTTCCCTGTTGAATCAGGCTAGAGCATTTTTAGCTTCCTCCCTGTACTGATATCCCCTGGAAATATATACAACTCTTCCACATGAATCCTCGTCAGAGTCTGCTTCTGGCATATTTGACCTGAGATACTATGTTACCTACTTTAGAATTATTTATATTTTAGCGATGATCATTAAGACATGATGCTTCAGCTCAAAGGACTTACTTTCTAATGATGGAATAGCATGACCATGTAAGGCAGAGTGTATGTGAGCATGTGCCTGTAAATTGTGACCTTAAAGTCTGTAGGTGACCACCTGTTTGTCTAGGCATAAGGCAAGATTTAGCTATAGGTATAGACTAAATTGTATCTTTAAATCCAAGTTCCTGCTTTTCTCACCTATAAAGTGGGAAAAATCTAATAACTTCTTCATGGAATTGTTATGAAATCACAATAAGATAGTGAAATTACTTAGAGCTTAGGCTGGGCTTAACATATAGTAATCGTTCATTAACATTTGCTAATCTCTTGTGAAGTAAATTGTATATGGGCTAAAATTAAAAACTTTAAATTAAATCATACTGAAATGTATTTAAATTATAGCTTACCACTTTATTAAAGTATGATTTTGAGTAAGTACTTTACCTTCTCTAAATATTTAGTTACCATTGTCTATAGAGTGAAAATCCTCAAATCAGGGAAATTCAGCTTGATATAGACCAATGAGTAGAATTATAAGTATAAATATATAAGATTTGTAATAAAATATAAATTAATTTGTTTAAAGATAGAGGTCTTAAAATTAATGATTCATAAACTATAGTAATTGTTGGTAAATCACAATGTGTATTTTATGGTACTGCTTATAAAGTCAAGATCTACTAGTTAGATATTGTTAAGTGTTGAGTTTACCTTTCATTGGATTTCCTAGGACAACTGGTTATCTTTATTAATAAGGACATTAATGAGACTAAGTTTATTCATTTGATCTCAGTGTGAGCCAGTGAGCTTTGTTCTCTTCATGATCACAGACTGACTCTTAATCCTTAACAGTCATTGTGGATTTGTAATGCTCAAAATGAAAACACTAATGAATCTGGTCAGTATGAACACATGGGTACAAATCCCTAAGGGCCATTTCTATATGTGTATATGTATATATGTACATATATACTATAGCACGTCAGATTAGATTCAAAGAATCCGAAGAGGATTAGGTAAGGCTGAGGGTGTTAATATAGCTATTAATTTCACCATAAACTCACTGTAAAGTCATAACAATGACTAAGGAAGATACTCAAAGTGCATATAGAGCTTTAAATGAGAAGATTAATTTTCTGAAAGGAAGGATGGCATGATTTTTATTTGATATCCTTGGGGTTTCGTTCTACTTTTATAAAATAGAGTAATAAAACCTTTTCCTCATATATTAAATTCTATCATTTGTTTAAAGAGAAATGGGGAGGAAATCCTCTGGGTTCTTAGGAACCCAGCTAAGTGATTCTATTAATTTCATAACTTTCTTCAGAAAACTCTTAAATATACATTAATTGTAAGAATAGGGAGAGCACATTTTGCTTAGAGATAGCAAATCATAGAGATAATCAAAGTTGACTTGAAAGTTACCAAACATGGCTGAAAAAGAGCCATATAACTCCTTGGTGCCTAAGTAGGTTGAGACTAGAGGAACTCAAAGGACTATTCTAGTGCCACAATTCACTATTCTATGATCCACACAAGGAGTGCCATGTCTCAAGTGGCTTCTTTTGTAAATGATTATTTTTTCTACCTACCTCCTAATTAAACTAACTCTTGATCTTAAAAAAATTAAAAATAATCCATAAATTAACAAACAAACTAGTTCTTTATCTCTATTTTTGGCCCCTTCTATATGTTCTTTCATATAGAATGACTTCTATATCCTGAAACCTTATCAAACCAAAATGGTCCACTTGCTAGTAACTATGAGATTATAATTATTTTTAGAAAATATTCCACCATCAGATTTACCTGGTATATTTCTTCAGTGTGCAACTTTACTTGCCAGGGGGTACTGATACTATGCCCAGTTAGAAATTTTATTATCCTAAATGCAGTTGATAAGGACAAGATCATAAACAGAGAACAACTTTATTGGTCTTTGAACTTTCAAAATTATGGACCCAAGAAACTGGAAAAAATCAAACACTAGTTGATGTTGCTCTTGGCCAGGCCAAGAAGCCAAAAATGGAGCAAATATGTCAGATGAAGTAAGAGACTGATAGTTTACACGCTGCAGAAATCCTCTTGCACTTTTCTTCCTCATCTAAGTAAATGACACTTGGTCTTATGGAATGGCTAGGTCTTATGGGAGAATTTTCAGGTGAATCTGACCTCAAGATAGCTGTCACTTTCAGATAGTTGATCTTATGTTGGCCATGGTCACAGCCCTGAGAGAGATCATTTTGAAAGAGAATCTGATAGCTTTCTCCATTGCTTGCTTCTTTCTAAAATCAAGTATAGCATCTGAGTAGAAATAAGTTAGCCCATGAAACATTGCCAGTACTCTAGATAGTATTGTGAACAATGAAAAACTTCAGCAGAATATAGAAAGAAAAAAAAAGTTTTGGATTTTTAATTTCTATTATCTTTGTTTCTGGGTTAAAGGGGGGGCTTTTTGCTTTTTGTGTTTTTGTTTTTGTTTGTTTGTTTGTTTGTTTTTTCGAATTTTAATTTAGAGATAGAAACATACTTTCTTAGTTTAGCGGTGTTTCACTGGACACAGCAGCAACCACAATTGCCAAGTGGCTGGAAGAAATGGCTTCTCAAATAGAAGGGAATGTTATTAATTCCCAAGATAGAAGTGTGGTAAATTCAATGGAATTAGTTTGTAAATTTGACTTGGTAATGAACCACTAAGGGAAAAAAAACATGCCAGAAATTTTCCCTAAATCAATAGTTAACATTGGATACTTGAAATGCCATGACACTTTCACAAAACATCTTAAGTAGATGGTGGAAATAATAGTCAATTGTATCATAGGACTTGACAAAGAGAACTACAACTATTGGGTCTTGAAAATATAGACTTAGAATATAAATTCAGGGAGAAGTCCTTATAAAGTTTGGGAAATAAAGACCTTTTGTGTTTTGCCTGGAGAGCTTAGATTTTACAGAGGAAAAACCACGAGTTCCCAGTGTATAGCCCATACTTTCCCAGTCCAAATCTTATTTCTCATCTGGTTACCCAGTAACCAGAAAAGGACAATTCCATTTTCCAAATAAGAAAGAAAAACGAAATAGAAAATAGAAAACAGAAGTGAGTTTAGAACAGGATAAGAACCAATAGAGAAAGAAAAAAAGCATAAAAGGTATTTGTCACATTACATCAACAGGGCTGCATAGAGAAGAGAACTACAAGAGTGGGGAAAATATCCACCAATGCCTATTTGGGAATACTTAGTACTTGAACTTACACAATAAAATAATGATCAAGATAATTTTTAAAGAAATAAAAATATTAAATTACAAACTTACTTATAAAATACACTTAAAATGTAATTGAGGTTTTATGGGATGAAATTAAACAAGACTATAAGTTATTATAGTTGAAAAGCTATGACCTATGTACATATATATGTATTATTATATGCATATTATGTATCACCTCTCCCATTTTTAAAGGTTTTTTACTTATTTTAGAGAAAGAGAGAGAGACAGAAAGTGAGTGTAACAAGGAGGGGCAGAGGGATAGAGAGTCTTAGGCAGACTCACCACTGATCACAGACCCCGACTGACACCTCCATCTCATGATCCTAAGATCACGACCTGAGCCAAAACCAAGAGTTGGATGCCTAACACACTGCACCACCTACACCACCCCAGTGGTATCCCACTTCTCCCATTTTTAATAAATATAAAATATATCCAATTCCCCCCCCTCTCCATCTACTTTTCCTTTCTAATTCCAATTACTAAATGAAATATAACATTACCATCTGGTGTCAAGGGTTCTTTGGTGCTGTAATACCTTCTTTGTAGAGTTGGGAGAAAAATGTAGCCTCTGTCCTCATGGTAGACAAACAAATATACAATAGTAATTTCTCCTGTGGGTCATCTTTTTGGTGATGACAGGTAAAAGTTCCTGCCTTTGTTAGCTTGTTTGAAATATGTATGTCATTGCCATTCAATTATATAAGGAGAGTTGTAGAGGAAATGAAATTGAAGCTGCACTTTGCAGCTGGAAGGGAAGCTGGGTGGGAAGCACTGTGTACTCCGAAATCATGGCTAAGGTAGAAGTATAAACCTAGGAATGGAAGCAGCGCCAGTGATATACGTAGACCTGGAAGACAAAGTGAAGAGGGAGTGCTCTCAGGCGATGCATAGATCACTGCCAATTTATACACTTAAAGCGTTTTAATACAAGGGAACATTTGATTTCAAAGGCTCAGAGAACACTTCCACTTTGGTCCCTTGCCCATTTAGCAGTTTAGGATTACCATTTGTGTACTAGATAGATTGTGAAGTTGAAAGTTCCTATTATATTTGACTGTTTTATGTGTGGTTGCTAAGGTAAATGTTTAATAAGCAATCACAGGTCAGTTATGGGTACTTTTTTTTTATACTCATGGTTGTGAGCTGCTCTGTGAGAAAAATAAAACATATGTAAGAGGTTTCAAAATGAGTTTCATTGCTTCATTAAAGTTTTTACAGGATTGTCCTCCAATGCTACTCACTGAATGAAATAAAAGGAGAAGCTGCCATCAAAAAAGGATATAGTCACTTCCTTTCCCCACATCTTTGTCTAATTCCTGCTATCCATATTCTCTTCAAAAGATAAAGCCTCTTCTCTTGTATATGTATTGCTTGGAATCTGTCAGCTGAACTACATTAAATTAAGAGGTGACTTTGCCCTGGATTAAAACAAAACAAAACAAAACAAAACAAAACAACAAAACAAAACAAAAGAACAAGTGAGGTTTTGGGATTTTTCTATGCCCATTCCCAACCCCTTTTTCTTTTTTCTTTTTTTAAGGTTTTATTTATTTATTTATGAGAGGCAGAGGGAGAAGCAGGCTCCATGCAGGGAGCCCGATGGGGGGCTCCATCTAGAGGCCAGGATCATGCCCTGAGCCAAAGGCTCAATCACTGAGCCACCCAGATGTCCCCCAATCCCTTTTCCTAATAACAAAGGATGACATCTTCTCTTGAACATGTTTGTGTATTTTTCATTAAGCTTTTTCTCCTTCTTTTCAACAATTAACCACTTTGGTTGGACCTTATTTACTGTGATCAGTTACTGAGTGATTTAGATATTATCTTTACATCTTTCTGCTAATGGAGTATCTTTATTTCTGTTTTTATTGAAGTATAATTGACATACAATATCCTATTAGTTTTAGGCATATATCATAGTGAGTTGATATTTTTATACATTTAGAATGATCTCCGTGATAAGTCTAGTTACCATCTGTCACCATACAAAGTTAATACAATATTATTGACTATATTCCCTACATTACATTACAACCTCATGACTTATTTACTTTATAACTGAAGTTTGTGCCTCTTAATCTCCTTCACTCATTTTGCCTTTCCCTCCCTCCTTTCCCACTTTGGTAACCAACAGTTTGTTTCTGATATCTATGAGTCTGTTCTTGTTTTTTTGTTTGTTTGTTTGTTTATTTGTTTTTTAAATTCCCCATATAAATACAATTATGTGATATTTGTCTTTCTCTGTAGGACTTATTTCACTTAGCAATAATACCATTTAGGTCCATCCATGTTGTTGCAAATAACAAGATTTCATTTTTTTTTTGGCTGAGTAATATTTTAGAGTGTGTGTGTGTACACCATTTTTTCTTATCCATGCATCTATCAGTGAACAGTTAGGTTGTTCTATATCTTAGCTATTATAAATAATGCTGCAATGAACATAGGGGTTCTTATATATCTTCAGTTTAGTGTTTTTATTTTCTTCAAATAAATACTGAGAAGTGGAGTTGTTTTATAGTACAGTAGTTTTAACTTTTTGAGGAAATCTCATAACTTTCTATAGTGGCTGCACCAATTTACATTCCCACCAACAGTTTTCTTCACATCATCAACACTTGTTTTTTTTTTTCTTTTCATTAATAGCCAATCTGACCAGTGTGAGGTGATATCCCATTGTGGTTTTAATTTGCATTTCCCTGATGATTAGTGATGTTGATTGTTTTTTCATGTGCCTGTTGGTCATCTGTATGTACTCTTTGGAAAGATGTATATTCAAGTCCTCTGTCCATTTTTAAATTGGGTGTTTGAGTTTTCTTTTATATTAAGTTATATAAGTTCCTTGAGATGATCATAGGATTTTTATCCTTTGTTTTTTTTTTTTTTTTTTTTTATCCTTTGTTTTGTTAATGTGGTGTATCGCACTGACTGATTTGTGGATGTTGAGCCATCGTTGCATTCCTGGAATAAATCCCACTTGATCATGGTGTATAATACTTATACTGTATTGTTGAATTTAATTTGCTGATTTTTTTTGAGGGTTTTGCATCTATGTCCATCAGGGATATTGGCCTGTAGTTTTCTTTTTTTGTGGTGCCTTTGTGCGGTTTTGGTATCAGGGAGATGGTGGCCCATAAAAAGAGTATGGAGTTCCTTCTTCAAGTTCTTGGAATAATTTGAGAAGAATAGGTCCTAAATCTTCTTTAAATGATAGACAAAATTAATCTGTGAAGCCATATGGTCCTGAACGTTCAGTTTTTGGGTGTTTCTAAATTACTGATTCAATTTCATTGCTTTTGTTTAGCTGATTCAGATTTTCTATTTCATCATGTTTCAATATTAGAGGATTGTGTTTTTATTTGTTTGGATTCTATATTTTTAGGAATTTATCCATTTTTCTATACTTTCCAATTTGTTGTCATATAATTGTTCATAATATTCTTTTATGATATTTTGTATTTCTGTAGTGTCAGTTGTAATTTCTCTTTCATATCTGATTTTATTTATTTGAGTCCGTTTTCTCTTGTTTCTTGATGAGTCTGCCTATGGGTCTATTGATTATATTTATCTTTTCAAAGAATGAACATTTAGCTTTATCGATCTCTCCTAAAATTTTTAGTCTGTATTTTATTTGTTTCTGCCTTGATTTTTATTATTTTCATCATTCTACTAACTTTGGGTTTTGTTCTTTTTCTAGTTCATTTAGGCATAAAGTTAGACTGTTAAGACTTTTCTTGCTTCTTGAGTTAAGTCTGTATTGCCATAAACTTCCCTCATAGACCTGCTTTTGCTGCATCCCACAGATTTTGGAATGTTGTGTTTCCATTTTCATATGTCTCTATATATTTTTAAATTTTTCTCTTTGTCTTTTTAAATAAAACTTTGGTTGTTTAGTAATATGTTGTTTAGTCTCTATGTGTATTTTTTTCCATTTTTAATCTTGTAATTGATTTCTAGTTTCATACCATTGTGGTCAGAAAAAGTGAATGGTATGATTTCAATCTTCTTAGGTTTATTGAACTTGTTTTGTGGTCTAACACATGATCTATATTGTGCACTTGAATCCTACTGGCTTTGGATGAAATATTCTGTATATATCTGTTATGTCTGTCTGATGTAATATGTCACTTAAAGGCACTATTTCCTTACTAGTTTTCCATCTGAATGATCTATTCATTGACATAAGTCAGGTGTTAAGGTCCCCTACTATTACTGTAATACTGTCAATTTCTCCCTTTATGTCTACTAATATTTGCTTTATATATTTAGGTGCCATCATGTTATGTGCATAAATATTTACAATTTTGTATTTTCTTGGTGGATCAATCCCTTTATCATTATGTAAATCCCTCAATTTTCTCTTTGTTTAAAAGTCTGTTTTCTCTAATATAAATATTGCTACCCTAGATTTTTTTTAATCTTCAATTTGCGTGAATATCCTTTTCTATCCCTTCACTTTTAGCTTATATGTATTTTTAGGTCTGAAGTAAGTATTCTATAGGTAGCATTTAGATTGGTCTTTTATTTTAATCCATTCAGTCACCCTATGTCTTGATTGAAGTATTTAGACCATTTACATTTAAAGTAATTTGAGATATATATATATATATATATATATAATTTGATATATATATATATATATACTGATTGACATTTTGTTCATTATTTTCTGGTTGCTTTTGTAGTTCTTCTCTATTTTTCTTCTTCTTTTTAAATATTTTTGTTTATTTATTCGTGAGAGACACAGAGAGAGAGAGAGGCAGAGACACAGGCAGAGGAAGAGCAGGCTCCATGCAGGAAGCCCACTGTGGGACTTGATCCTGGGACTCCAGGGCTGAAGGCGGTGCTAAACAGCTGAGCCACCCAGGCCACCCTCTATTTTTTCTTCTTATCTTGCTCTCTTCTCTTGTGATTGATGATTTTTTTCAGGGTTATGCTTGGGTTTCTTTCTTTTTATATTTTGTGTATCTATTATAGGTTTTGGTTTGGTTTATCATTGCCATGAGGTTAAAATAGAACATTCTGTGTATCTATATTAAGTTGATGGTCACTTAAGTTTGAATATATTCTAAAAGCACTATGTTTTTTCTTAGCCTCCTTTATATTTTATGTATATGATATCATATATACATTCTTTTATTTTGTGTATCCTAATTTCTGAAATATAATTGATTTACTATTTTTGTCTTTTAACCTTCGTACTAATTTCTTTAAAACAAAGATTTATTTATTTATTTTAGAGAGAATGAGAGAGAGCATGTGAGTGGGAGGGAGAAACAGAGGGAAGGAAAGAATCTCAAGCAGACTCTGCTGAGCACAGATCTGACACCAGGCTTGATCTCATGACCCTGAGATCATGACCTGATCCAAAATCAACAGGCAGATGCTCAACTGACTGAGCAACCCAACCTTCATACTAGCTTTGCAAGTGATTGATCTATTACTTTCACTATAGATTTGCTTTTATCAGTGAAATTCTTTCCTTTCATAATTTTCTTACTTTTATAGTCTATTCTTGTTTTTATTTTTATTTATTTATTATTTATTTAGTTATTTAGTTATCATTATTTTTTTTAATTTTTATTTATTTATTTATGATAGTCACACAGAGAGAGAGAGAGAGGCAGAGACACAGGCAGAGGGAGAAGCAGGCTCCATGCACCGGGAGCCCGACGTGGGATTCGATCCCGGGTCTCCAGGATCGCGCCCTGGGCCAAAGGTAGGCGCTAAACCCCTGCACCACCCCGGGATCCCCTCTATTCTTTTTTTTAAAAGAAATCCCTTTAACATTTCTTAAAAGGCTGCTTTAGTGATGATGAACTCCTTTAACTTTTGTTCCTCTAGGAAAATTTATTTAACCTTCAGTTCTGAATGATCTTGCCAGATAGAGTATTCTTGTTTGTTGGTTTTTTCTTTCAGCACTTTGAATATATCATGCCACTTGCTCTGATCTGCAAAATTTCTGTGGTAAAATCAGTTGAGAGTCTTTTGGGTTTTCCCTAGTATGTAACTAGTTGCTTTTATCTTGCTTCTTTTAAGGTTCTCCCTTTATCTTTAATTTTTGACATTTTAATTGTTATGTTTCTTAGTGTGGACCTCTTTGAATTCATCTTGTTTGGAACTCTCTGTGATTCCTGTACATAGATATGTTTCCTTCTCCAGTTGAGGAAAATTTTTGGCTGTTACTTTTCAAATAAGTTTTCTGCCCCCTTCTCTTCTTCTGGCATCACTATATGCAAATATTAGTATGCTCAATGTTAGCTTTCAGATCCCTTAACCTATCCTCACATTTTAGGTTTTTTTTTTCTTTACACTATTCAGCTTGGATACTTTCCATTAGTCTGTATTCCAGATCACTGATCTTTTATTCTGCATCCACTAATTGGCTGTTGATTTCCTCCAGTGTATTTTTTCATTTCAGTTATTATATTCTTAAGTTCTGATTGGTTCTTTTTTTATATATCCTATCTCTTTGTTGAGGTTTTTACTGAGTTCATCCACTCTTCTCTCAAATTCAGTGAGACTAGTTATGACTATTACTTTGAACTTTCTCAGTTAGCTCTTTTTTTAAAGTTTTGTGATATTTCATTTGGATCACATTCCTCTTTCTCCTCGTTTTGTCTGACTTCCAGTGTTTGTTTCTATGAATTACACAAATCATCTATCTCTTCCAGTCTTGAAGGAATGGTCTTACATAGGAAGTCCCCCGTGTAGACTAGTATGTCTGGAAGCTTTGGCTAGCTGGCTGGAGTCGGAGTAGTTGTAGGCCAAGGGTCCCTGAGCACTCTGCTACATCCTGATGGGATGGATGGAGCTAGAATATGGAGTAGGTGATACTGAGGTGCTCTGCAGTGGGGCCACCCAGATTGGATGAACAGTGCTGAGGCAGGCATGCTCCAGGGTATTCCATGCATGGGGCACTCTGGTGGGATGGCTAGAGATGGATTTGGGATGGTCTGGGGTGTACTGGGGTACTTTACACCTGGAACACCTTATCAAAATAGCTGAAGCTGTACTGGGTGGAGGCTGTGTGTGTTTTGGTGTGTGCCATGCCAGGAGAGCCATGGAGGGACAGCTAGAGCTGAGACAGTCACAGGTGTGGGGTATACTGGGAGGCTGGCTAAAGCCAGTATGGGCTAGGGACTCTGCTCCTGTCTGTGCTATCAAGGTGGAGGGGAAATGTAAATGATGGCATTCTACAGCACCTATGACCTTGTAGAGAGTTTCAGCTGTTCCCTCACTGTTAAGTGGATGCTCTAGGATTAATAAATGGGTTTTGTTTATTTATGGTCTAGTTTGCCTTTAAACTGCTAGGTTATTTTGTTTGTTTGTTTCTGCTGTGTTCTAGGTCAGGTAAATATGTATGTGGGCCTCTCGGGGCTATCCCTTCCTACTGCAGTTTGTAGAGTCAGAGGTGGGCTTCCAATTGTTATTATGTCTCCATCTCTTTTGTTGTTCTCTATGTAGTCCCTCTATCCTTGGTGTTCAAAAGCTGTTCATTTGACCTTCAATTCTTCTTCAGGAATATTTACTCTATATGAAGATTGAGTATGTCTGTGGGAGGAGGTGAGTTCAAGGCTTTTTTATGCTGCCATTTTGGACCTACCTTCAAAACTCAAGTTTCTTGAGTTAAGGAATGACTAGCCTGTGCTTTGTGTCAGTGGTGGGCTAGGATTTTAAGTTTTTTTCAGGTAGAGCTAGATCTTTTCAGGACCTTCACCAAGTCTGCCATGCCTTTTGGTGATAGTTTCCAGGGTGCTAGGCATGGACTGTGCACTTTAAATATATTGGTTCATTTAATCTTTAAAATACACTTGAGATAGATTCTGTAATTATCCCTTTTTTTTCAGATGAGAAAGCCAGGGCATAGAGAGAATAAATAACTACCTCAAAGTCACTGAGGAAGTAAATAGCAGAGGTAGCTTTTGAAGTCAGGCATTCTGACTGCAGGTATTGTGCCCTTAACTACTTTGAGAGATGAAGCATATGAGGGGCAGGATGATTCTGGGAAATTTCTTCTCTGGACATTTTAAAAATAGTTGTCTAGAATAAGAATGGGCTTCCAAAGTGACTTTGTGAAGTCTTGAGGACATCCCATGGATAAGTGTTGAGGCTGCTCCAACACATTAAATGTAGTATATTAGCCTGAGGAGTTAATTTGTTCCTGGGTCACTGGATATATACCAAGTGATTTAAGGGACTAGTGCATGACCATGGAAAACTTTGAGCAGAATACTTTTCCCAAGTGTGCATAGCTTCTCTGAGTACAGATAGTCATGGTTAAAAATTGAGATGAGATTTTTGAGGATAGTAGCACAATCTTACTTCAGGGAGACTGTATCCATGTTGTCATGTGTTTAATGTGTTACTAGCTTTTGGAAAGTTGTATAATATATTTCGTGGGACAAAAACAGACTGATATTTTGAGGGAATAATTGCACATGTACAAATATGTATAAATATGAATAATTACTGTATTATGATTTATTCAAAAGGAAAATACTAAGAGAAGTGAGATAATACCACACTTCTGCAAGTGAATTTTACATTGTCTCACTTAATCTTGTTTACAGACAAGGAAGCTAAACCTTACAGATATTAAGTAACTTTCTCAAGGTCACAGATATGATAAAGACGGAACTAGATTTGAAATCAAGTTTGTCTGATACCAAAGTCCGTGATCTTTACACATCACTCTGTGTGTGTGTGTGTGTGTGTGTGTGTTTGAGAGGTAGAAAGAGTATGCTGAGTAGAATATAATGAAATGGTTTCCTTTTGTAGTTCTAGTAAAAGCTGAGTGGTGCCACTTCTATACCTACATTATAGAAGTCATTTAGTTAAGAAATTATATTGAGAATATGTGTTATTGAGATTATATAAAAGATTCTGCTAAAAACATTACAGGATATAAAGAGCCAATGGTCAGTTCTACCTTTTGTCACTTGTGGTTGGAAATGTCTGACTGTATCTTCATGTTACCTATTGATATCATATTCAATGTTCTTCCTGCTTTTTCTTTCTTTTTTTAAAAATATTTTATTTATTTATTCATGAGAGATATATATAGAGAGAGACGCAGAGACACAGGCAGAGGGAGAAGCAGGGTCCATGCAGGGAGCCCGATGTGGGATTCGATCCCAGGACTTCAGAGCCACTCCCTCAGCCAAAGACAGGCGCTAAACTGCTGAGCCACCCAGGGATGCCCTGTTCCTACTTTTTCTTTGAATATCAGCTCATTCAATTACATTAAGGCCATTTTCTTCTTCCAAGTTCAAATGATAGTAGGCCTACACCAAAAAGCTCTCAGTGGGAACTAAATGTTAGAGGAAATTGTAAGAAACATTTAAAAAATAGCAAAATAGCAAAAAGGCATATTTACTGATGATATGGGACTGGCAGGAGTGAGGGGTGTATGAGTGGTGCAATATTTTTGAAAAAAAGAAAGCCTCCTTATTCCCAGGCCCCTTTGTGTCTGGGTGACTACAATGATGCCGAGTCATTGTTTAGGAGACAGATATTAATCTTATATACAATGCACTAGGAAAATGCTGCTGTTATTAGGACTAATAGTCAAAGTAATGATTACATCTTTGGCCAAACTGTCTTAACATAAGAAGAAGAGATTATTAGGCCTCCAGTAAGATCATTGGTATAAAATATTTTTCTAGGGAAGGTGGAATTTCTGTTGATTTTTATTATGATATGGCTAGGAGGCTCAAGACTTACCCTGTGGCCATAGAGTATAACCCACTCAGCTATAGGTCAACATAGGATTTGAATTCCAAAATTCTGCTTTATTACTTGGTGCATCCATCAGAAGAGTCACATATTCACATATTACTGAATGCCTTTCTTGGAAAAGGAAGTGCTAACTTTCCCTACTCCTCTCCATACATGCACCACAACCTTATTTAGTTCAAGAGTGCTTAATTAGGGAATAACTAAATTGAGAGCATGGTAGTCCCCCCTCATCTGCAGTTTCACTTTCCATAGTTTCAGTTACGTGGAGTCAGTTGTGTTTCAGAAGCAGATGATCCTCCTTTGGACATATTATCAGACAGTCTGTAGTAGCCTAATGCCATGTCACTATGCCTGCATCATTTACCTCAGTCTCATCACATAGTTATTTTATCATTTCACATCATCACAAAAAGGTGAATGCAGTACAATAAGATATTTTGTGAGAGAGGCCACATTCACATAACTTTTCTTACAGCATATTTTTATAATTGTTACATTTTATTATTATTGTTAATTTCTTGTGTGCCTAATTTATAAATTAAGCTTTATCATAGATATGCATGTGTAGGAAAAACATAGTATGTATAGGGTTTGGCACTATCCTCCATATCAAACACTTACTGGGGGTCTTGGAACATGTTCCCCAGGGAAAAGGGAGGACTATTGTAATAAGTCATTATCAATGTGATAGGGTAGTAATGAGTAA
Organism: Canis lupus baileyi; assembly: GCF_048164855.1. Classification (NCBI taxonomy): domain Eukaryota; kingdom Metazoa; phylum Chordata; class Mammalia; order Carnivora; family Canidae; genus Canis; species Canis lupus. The sequence goes on from NC_132850.1 coordinate 48,357,319, forward strand.
ACACTGAGTGTTCAATAAATCTTAATAGCCAGTCAATAAAAATAGGAGGGACAGTAATTAAAATGGATCTCCACTTGGAAGAGATAATCAGAGATAGAAGAAAAAGTGATAAAGAGTTATGCTGCCCCCAGGAGTCAGCAAAGCCCTCATATTCCTTGGAACTCCTCATGAAATGTGGGCCTCCCTTCATAAGAAAGACTATGACATTAAGCAAATCCATATCTCAGGTATGACAAATTGTGATGATTGCCCAGACTAACAGCGAAAGATTTGAGTGGCTAAAAGACAAAGAAACTGTGGCAATGCTGCTGGAAAAGCTTTAAAATTTTTGAGAAGGTAACATAATGAATGAATAAAGAATGAATGAAGAAATGAAGACTGAGAATTAAAAGGCTTGTGTCTTTTTCAGTGGAGTTTGGGCTCCACATCTAACTTTAGTTACCTTGTCTGTAAGAGATGAGGGGTCAGCTACAGTAGTGCCAAGATTCCTGTCTTAAAGTCCCATAGTCCTAAGCTTGAGTTATTTCAGAATCTGAACAGAATTGACACATTACCCTTGTATCCCAGTGAAATGTTAGGTTGCTTGCCTGACCACAATATCTCCCATCCACTCTACAACTTCTCAAGGAGGATAGTGCAGTCTGGCAGTATCATTTCTTTTTAAGGATGTTCTTTGGGGGTAACTTAGAATTTTGATATAATTTCAAGCATATGGAAAGGATCTACAATGACATTTTCCCCAAATTCACCAATTATTTACTTTTTGTTTCACTTAGTTATTCTCTGCATGGGCATATACATGTAGGTATCATATATTATATATACTTAAGGGCAGAGTGCCATTTGAGAGTAAATTTTAAACACTGTCACCTTGATCCTCAGTTTATTACATATTTCCTAAAAACACAGGCATTTTCCTACACAACCATAATCCAACAAAACCAGAAAAGTTAGCATTGATGTATGTTATCATCTAATACACGGTCCATATTAATTTCAATTAATTTTATCAATTATGTCCTTTATAGATATTTTTCCTTGTCCAGAATCCAATCCAGAACCACTTATTGCATTTACTCGTAATGTTTCTTTGAATATAGAATGGCTTCTCAGCCTTTCTTTACCTTTCTTGATCTTAAAATTTTTGAAGAGCAGATGTGACTTGTGTAATAGAATGTCTTTCACCTTCACCTTGTGTAATGTTTCCTTATAATTAGATTCAGATTATGCAGTTTGGGGGGATAGTTGTATCATTGAAGTTGTAGTGTATCCTTCTCAGAATATCATTTCAGTTGGCACATGACCCAATATTGATAATGCTGACACTGATCATTTGATTAAGCTTCTAGCTTTCTTTACTATAATATTATGTTTTTCCTTTTATAATTAGTAAAATTTTAGTTCACATTATAGGATTCAAGTCACACATGCTTTAACCTATTAAATATTGCTACTTCATTGTTTCACTTTTTTGTGCTAAATATCTAGATGATTTCTGTTGACCTGCTGTCAAGTTTATTTATTCTTTTCACTGATATTTCCAGTCTGTGGATAAGCCAATGTACGAATTTTTCATCTCAGATATTATATATTTCATTTCTAGCAATTTCATTTGGCTCTTCTTTTGTAATATTTTATATTTATTTGTTAAAATTACCGATCTGTTTACTTCTGTTATGTACCTTTTCCAATATATTCTTTTAATAAAGAGTATAACCTCTGAGCCATCTCTGAGACTGCTTGCATTTCCCTTACAGTTTTTTTCTTTGGGTGTTTTATAATTTTTGGTGTGTGCAAACATTGTGTGTACTAAAACAAACAATAGCAACAACAACACCCCAGACCAAACAAGCAAACAAGACACAGTAGAGACTGAAGTAAATAATATTCCTGCTCAGGAAAGGGAACACCCTTTTTTTCTGATGGAAGTCCATCTAAGCCATAGTTGAGCTGACAGTGGAATTTACTGTTTTAATTAGATTTAATATATCTTTAGGTTAATGATTCAGGGGTGAGTCAGTACTTCACCTTTGGCAGAGCAAGCACTCTTCGTACAAACAAACTTCAGCTTTCTAAACCAATTGGACTCTCATCCTGCTTTATAAATTGGTTTCCATCTTTTTATGTTGTGAAGGGATTCCCTTTGTCATCATGTGTTTCCTCCTGGCTTTCTGTGTTTGAAGTGATCTCTTTCTGCTCTGCTGTCTTGCCTTTATCTTTGGAATGCTGAGAAGTGCAGTCAGTGAATGCTCAGAGTACCTGTAAGAGATTTAGTGTAGTGTGTCTGACAGACAGGGAAGAAGAGCTGAAAGAGACTCTCGGGTTCTAGGCACCTACTCCTCAGTGATGTCTCTCTTAGCAACCCTGTTCTTCCTCCAGCTGTGGAAAGCCTCTGAGAAGTATGTAATAAGAGTCTGCAGTGCTTTGGAAGGTCTTTCTCAGTTCTTCTCTCCTACTCCCAGCATTCAGCAAGTGCTTGTATTTTAGGGTTCTATCTTAACTCTCTTGCTCTACTCAGAATCTTTTGAGGGCCTATGGGAAAGATCGAATGAACTTTATGCATAACACTAATCTGAACATCACAACTGTCATTTAGTCTTTAAAATTCTTACAAAGTTCAGTTAGTTTCTTCTGAAACCTATTAATGGTGGCTTCTTATTCCCACTTTCCTATGAAAGATGATAGAGGCTATAGGACATTTTTTTAAATTTTTTTTTTTTTAATTTTTATTTATTTATGATAGTCACAGAGAGAGAGAGAGAGAGGCAGAGACACAGGCAGAGGGAGAAGCAGGCTCCATGCACCGGGAGCCTGATGTGGGATTTGATCCTGGGTCTCCAGGATCGCGCCCTGGGCCAAAGGCAGGCGCCAAACCGCTGCGCCACCCAGGGATCCCCTATAGGACATTTTTAAACAAGGAGTTTGTCACTTTTTAGATTTTACTTCATTTTGGTTTATTTAATCCTCAGCTATCTGATAAGTTTACAAAAAAAAAAAAACCCTATGACTTTGTAGGTTATTTGGCTTATTTTTAATATAAGAGTGAAATTAGAAGCAGAAATTAAAATTTGGTGTCCTTTCAACACATTCCCATCATTCTATGACTGCTTTCTGGATTTTTGTATAAGATGTTCCAAGATCATATTATACTTTCCCTGCTCCGGCTCTGTAATCAACCTTTTCTCATGGATCCCCGGCCCTTTTTAGCGGAGATGTCACTATCAATTAGAAGCCAAGTATAAGTACAGATATGCTCATTGCTACTGGTGTCATTGGTCCTAGTTCCTTTTAAGTAGACAGAGTTGAAAAATTATCTATCTATCTATCTATCTATCTATCTATCTATCTATCATCTATCTAGACTTCTATTTATCATCACTATTTGTTCATTCAGTATGACTGAGGTCATACTGATATCTCCTATTCCAATCTAACAACATAGTATACAGTATAATCTTCATTTTTTCATGTTTGTAATTTTCTTCTACAACAATGTTAAACTTGAACCTCATTATCCTTAATACATTTACTTCTATCTTCAAGATTAGAATACGTAGAATTTAGTTTAAGAATTGCTAACCCTGGGACACCTGGGTGGCTCAGCAGTTGAGCATCTATCTGCCTTTGGCTAAGTAAGGTTGTGATCCTGGGGTCTGGGAGCCTGCTTCTCCTTCTGCCTGTGTTTCTGTCTCTCTCTGTGTGTCTCTCATGAATAAATAAAATCTTTAAAGAAATGTGCTAGCCCAAACCATGGGGTGTGTGTGTGTGCAAAACAAATCTACTAACTAAACTTCAATATTTATTTACCATTTTAAGGTAAAATTTGCTTAAAGTAAAGAAATATTAACTATACAATTCAATGAATTTTGATAAATGCATATCTAGTATAATCCACACCCTTTTAAAGATACTGAATATTTCCATCATCCCAGAAAAGATCCCCTTCCTAATCAATTCTCTCTCTCCCTTGAGCAAATGCAGTTCTAATTTTTTTCATTATATATTAGTTTTGCCTGTTCTACATATTCACAGAATGAATAACACAGTATGTAGTCTTTTGTGTTGGGCTTATTTTGTTCAGCATAATGTCTGTGAGATTCCTATGTGCTGCATGTATCAATAGTTCATATTTTTTGAGAATTATACTATATATATATTTCATAATTTGTTTATCCATTTTCATATTGATGCACATTTGGGATTTTCCAGCTTTTTCAATTATGAATAAAGCTGCTGTGAACATTCTCGTACAAGTCTTTGTGTGAACATATACTTTCATTTCTCTTGGATATGCAAGAATGAAACTGCTGTGGCATGGTGGGTATATATATAACTTTATAAGAAATTGCTAAACTTTTGGCCCAAATGCTTGTATTGCAAGTCTGTTTTTTTTTTTTTAATTTAATTTTGATACCTTTCTTTTGGAACTAGTATGGGGCTTTATAGCCCCTTCCCCACACTATATGTTTTTCCCCTCCATAGAAAAAATTCTAGTGCTGTATCGGTTTAAAGGCACACAGGGAGCTCTGAATTGCCTGGAGTAGACAGGCTAGTTAAGCTTCTAGTTGGGCTTCAATGATCTAGCAACAAACCTACATTCTCATTCAAAGAGTTCCTGGTCTTCCCCCAATTTCCCTCCCTTTCCTCAACCATGCAGCTAGCTATTCAATTCTCAACATCTAGTAGAGTTATCATAGTTCAACTATAGCTAGATTTACAAGATTCCCTGAGACTGTAATTTGGGAGCTTACTTTATCCTCTACAAACCATGAGATGTTGTGGGGCTGAGGAGAGGGTTGGTGGGCAGGGCCTCTGTTTTGGCTGACTTGACCCCTTTGCTCTTCTAGTCATCTTGTGACAGAGTAATTGGAGCCTACTTCATGGCTGAACTTGGCCCTAGTCTTTGTGATGTTTGGACTCCATGAGCTCTGTGTTTAGCTAAGAATTGTCAGAAACAAAATGACTAAGGTGTTTGAAACTCTGCAGTGTTCTGAATTACAGTAAAGCATCTATACTCCAAAATAGCACTCATACAACACTAAGAGTGTGCATTCCTTCTCTCTCTTTCTGGACACTGTTGTTGCATTTTCTTTACCCATACCAGTTCATCCTATTACCTCAGCTCTTCCTTTAGGTATGTGCTACAGTTTTCTTATCAGATTCGGACACTTCTTCTTCCTAGCAAACTCTTTTACTTTAGATTCATTCCTATTCTTCCTTTTCACGTTTATTGGTGTCAAAGGGCACTATTACATATTATTGCCTGGCTGCGTCTACTTAAGTGGAGGAGACACGAAACCCTGGTAATTACAGTGCTAGCCTTTTGAAGGAGTTTTGTGATTAAAATGTTTTATCATCAGTGGTTGTTGTGCATGATTTTTTAAATCTGTCTGCTGTCATGAACATTTATACTGTAAACAGAGCTGTGATACTCAGCTAAAAAGAGCAGTAAAAATACATTTCCTGGTGAGTCAGTTCATTTTAGGTAACAAACCAGACCCTGGGTTATAGTGTATGTAGCAGAGATGGCAGATTCAGAGAATACATGTCAGAAGAAAACTTCTGTTGATGATGAGAGCAGCCAGGCACTTTTCCTTTGGGCAATGGAGAATGTGTCAGGAGCCCTGGTTCTCTTCAAATAGATAAACTGTTTCCACTACTAATTTGGACTCCACCTTTTACTTCCTGAAATAGGACCATCATTTTCAGGGAAATCTGGAGTCCTGTGTTGGTTCCTACAGCTTTACCCAACATATTCTTTATCCCTTCTTGCCTTAGGAGTGATTTCTTAAGTGAACTTTCTTGGAAATCCAACTAGGAACAAGTTTAAAGGGCATTTTGAATCACAACATACCTTCCTGTTCACTCATCTAGCCTTCATTCATCCTTCTACCATGCACTTATTGAACAACCAAGGATTAATATGCTCAATAAACATATTAATCACAGTGGACAATTAAATATGATTAAGATAAGATATCCTTGTCCCCCAAGATATTATAATTTAAAAGAAAATGGGGATCCAAAAGTGCCTACTTATAAGTGGCTATAATGAAAGGAAGAAAGCAATGAATTCCACAAAAGAGGTAGGAGCAGTGCTGTTAGCTCAGAAAAGTGGTCCCCACAATTTTTCATTTCATGCGGTCTATTTATAAAATTTTTGCATGCCTATATATGATATATATTTTTAGGTAAATAATCTATATACATTTAGTACATACATTTTACATATAGTCATATATTTAAAGAGGAAATCAATGTAAAGATGAAACAGGCAATATTCTACTTTTTTAAATATACTATACATAATTTTTTGGTGACAGTAATGTGATTATATGTCAGATCTGACTCAACAGTAATTGTTTTTGCATCTAGAGTGTTTGATGTAATGCTCATATTTGGGAGAAGGGAAAATTATACTTGTTATTTAATTATTGTTTGTTGGTGCTTACATTATAATATTATTTTGAATTTGTGAGTTCTTTTAGAAAAATTATTAAGCAGGTTGTGAGACTTATTTCAATTAAAAAATAGATAAGAAAAAATACCTACACAAATTGCATTATGTCATAATGTGCTAAAAAAAAACATGATAGATATGTGCCATAGTAACTACTTCCTTATTGTGGAATTCCAGACATTTCAAAGACTACTTTGCATGGTATCCAAATCTGATGTATAGAACCAGTGTGGGTTCCAGTGTCAATTTGTATATTAAGTAACAGTTACTCAAATTCTTATTTATTTCTTAAACTAACTAAAAATATATTTTAAATATTTTCTTTCTGTAGTCCAATAGATCATTTACTCTTCCTTTATGTGTATACTAGTTTAGAGACCTATTGGTTAGAGGATGGATTGGATATGAATCCCTCATATCTCAACACATTGGGGAAAACTCCACATAAATACTTAACTTTGAATGATGAGTAGAAACTGGAAAGTATGCATCAGGGGAGAGTGAGTGGCATGAGTATTGCCATGGAAGCACGGGGTACATGACAGGAATAACGAAATGTCCATTATTTTCAAGCATCAAAGAAGATTTGTAGGTAAATTAGAGCCAGAATATGAAAGGCATGGAATACCTTACCTAGGGTAAAAATTTGAACTTGATTCAGTAGGTGCTGAAAGGCATTTTACATATATATATTCTTTGAACTGGGAGGTATTTAAGGAAAGCGACTTTTCGTTTAAGATCTCTCTTAATTTCTAAGAAACTGGCCATTTTCATATCTACATCCCCTTCGCTACACAATTTGTTATTGGAAATGTCATTCTAGAGTAGATAGGGTCTGGGATGCATTGGTGGTGGTGGTGGTGGTGGTGGTGGTGGTGAGGGAGGAAGTCAACAAATGAAGATGCTTGTTACATGAGTAGTGACTGGTTTAAGTCAGAGGCAATAAAGCCTTAAAAAAAGCTGGTGGTGACAGAAATGAAGGCAAAAATAAAAGATTGTTTAGTGAAGGAAGAGAAGAATCATGTTCCTATGATAAAGTTTCCAGTCTGAGTAAGTGGGAGAGTGAAGATCAGGAGAAATGGAGATATCTGGAGGATTAGATTTGAACGAAGTCATAATTATTGGAGGCAATATTTACCTAGAGCTGTCCCAAATAAAGCTGAAAGCATGAGTATGTAAAGATAGGACTGGAAATAATCTATACAAAGGGAGCATTAAAATAATTAATATGATTCACGAGGGGAACTAGTTAAAAGGAGAAGGTGATCAAAGACAATATTGGGAAGATATTCCTCATATTTTAACCTGGCAGTACCAGTTGAAGCTGATACTGGAGAATCTGGGCTTAGTTGTTTAATTCAATTATTCATGTCTTTGGTGATTGTAGCTAGTTCACAAATTCTTTTCTATCAGTGAAATATAATTAAAATCAGACTTCAATAATCTTAGGGAGTTAGTTTGAAGGAAAGTCTCTACACTAAGAGGGCTTAAAGAGAAAAGCAATCCAAAAGAAATAAGCATACTTTGAGAAAATAACATAAAACATAATGAAAGGTGAAAAAATATAAGTTTATGAACACAGAACTACATTTGAAATGGAAATATTTTTGAATACTATCAAAGGTATATTTAAGGCATCTGCCTTAAATGATACAGACACACTGATGATATAGACCAATCAATTCCACTAAGCGTGAAGTTTTTTTTTTTTTCCTCAATGAGTTGCTCGGCTTGACTCATTTGATAAACTGCTTTGCTGTCTAAAAAAAGCAACACCAAAAGGATGTTTAAAAGAAATATAGAGGGGATGCCTGGGTGGCTCAGTGGTTGAGCATCTGCCTTAGGCTGAGGTCGTGATCCCTGGGTCCTGGGATCAAGTCCCACATTGGGCTCCCCACAAGGAGCCTGCTTTTCCCTCTGCCTATTTCTCTGCCTCTCTCTGTGTGTCTCTCATGAATAAATAAGTAAAATCTAAAAAATATAGAGAATTAGCGAAACCATTAGGACAACAAAAAAATCTTAGGCCGGGAAGTAATTTAGGGGAGAAAAAAGTAGAGCATAGCAAAGAACTATTTCTGGCAAATTATAATATTATACCTAGTAGAAGAAGGAAGACTGTTAAGGATAAGTATGTATTTTGTTATTAGCTAAACTATGTTGCTCCAAAATTCATATGTCAAAGTCTTAACAGTATCTTAGAATGTAACTGGATTTGAAGAGGGTCTTCGAAGAGATTATTAAGATTAGATAAGGTCATTGGGGTTGGACCTAATTTCATATGACTTGTGTCCTCATAAGACTTGAGAACACAGATTTGCATAGATGGATGACCATGTAAATACACAGGGAAATGAGGATTATCTACAAGCTAAAGAGAGAGGCCTCAGAAGAAATCTACCCTGCCAACACCTTGATCTTGAACTCCTGCCTTCCAGAACTATGAGAAAATAAATTTCTGTTTAAACCATCCGGTATGTGGTACTTTGTTAGGACAGCTCTAGCAGACTAATATGATTTTTAAAGTTATAAGAGGCTGACTTAATTAAAGATTAAAAAGAGAACTTGAACAGATTATTGAGTACTTCAAAAAACAAATTTTGTTTTGTTCTTGTCAGACTCATTCATTACAACCTAGAGATGTGGGTCCGAGAAAGATTTGATGCAGTCTATTTTGACCTTACATGTTTAAAATTATATTCTATAGGAAACACACATCATTTTATTAGGGAATCAGATTACAACCAACCTATGGAGTCTCACTGGACAGGGAACCGAACTCAAGAGCATGGTTATGAAGATACATACCAGCTTGGAATGGGGTGGTCAGGACAAAGTGGCCAGTAATCTAGGAAGAAAAAAAAAAAGATACGTTAAAATTTGCTGCTAAAATAGTGTCAGTCTTGGAGGACAGGACCAGTATTATTGACGTAGATTCCTTACTAATGTGGACAAATGGTAAGAGATTCACAGAGAATTCTGACTGACAGTGTAAGAATGTAAAGTACTTGGGGCAGAACGACAATTACCAAAAGGGAATCCTTGATCTGTAATCTTCCTTAGTCTAGCTGATGACTATTTCAGGGATGATCATCAAGCAATGGAACAAAAAAGTAGCCCTATAAGAGGTGGAGTCACCATAATGAGAGTCAGGAATAGAAGTGCAGAAATCAGGAACCATGATGTCATCTTCCAACTATGCCTATCACTAGCCAGACAGTCCCGGGCCCCATTTTTAAGCTCTAGATTTTGCACAAAAGAATGTAGAGGTCTTAGAGAAAGTTTAGTAGTGAAGATAAAAATAATTAGAAAGTAAGATCTATGAGTATAGCTTAAAATTACTATGGATTATTAAAATGAACAAGATAGGCCTCAGTTATTTAATAGTACTTTTATTTTTTTTAAGGAATGTTTAGTCATAATTGATGATAATCAACCATTACCCATTTACACAGCAGAGGTCAAAACAAGAGGAAATGGGACCCAACTGCAATGTGTGGGATTTAGATTAAAAATAGGGAAGAGCTGGCTTAGTGGGATGAATTACTATGGAAGGATATGGAATTTCCTATGTGAGAGATCTTTAAAAATAGTTTCTCAAGTGTCAAGGCTAATTTAAAAATTAAATCCTGTCTGAATAATGGGGCTGGAGATTTGGTGAACTGGAAGGTGAAAGAAAAAAACATAAACACTGAAGAGACCTTCTAATCTTAAAATGTAATGATTATCTTGAAAATAATACTAGTTATGAAGTAGGATATTAGAAAATAAGTGAGTGCTAATATATGTGTTGTAATTTATTCTTATTACTTTATCTTTCTTCCTCCATTAATCTGGACAGCAGTTTGGGCATTTGCCAAGGAGGTTATAATTATCTATTGTTGAGATTTAAATCTCTTGATTATGCAAAAAGCACCCAGAAAGACCAGATAGAGGGGTTGGGAAATTTTTGCTTTAAGGAATAGCAATAACAACAGATTCCACTGTTACTAAAGCTTGTCAATTTACCAGTTTTTATTTATTTATTTATTTTTTTTTTTAAGTTTTTTTTTTCTAATTTCTTTTTTTTTAATTTATTTTTTATTGGTGTTCAATTTACTAACATACAGAATAACCCCCAGTGCCCGTCACCCATTCACTCCCACCCCCCGCCCTCCTCCCCTTCTACCACCCCTAGTTCGTTTCCCAGAGTTAGCAGTCTTTACGTTCTGTCTCCCTTTCTGATATTTCTCAGTTATTAGAAATGACAAATACCCACCATTTGCTTCAACGTGGATGGAACTGTAGGGTATTATGCTGAGTGAAGTAAGTCAGTCGGAGAAGGACAAACATTATATGTTCTCATTCATTTGGGGAATATAAATAATAGTGAAAGGGAATATAAGGGAAGGGAGAAGAAATGTGTGGGAAATTTACCAGTTTTTATTCTAGAGTAAGTTTTCTTCTATGAGTAACTTCTAGATGCTCAATAACTGAATTAAATGCTGCGGAAACATAGAAGGGGGATAGGACATGCCTTTAAATGTGTGTGTGTGTGTGTGCGCGTGTGTGTGTGTCTGTGATCTATATGCGGAGATTAAATAAATACATGTGAAGAATTAGTGCACGATATCAGGTAGGAGGATTGAATTATATGATATGAACTATTTGTGCTGGAAGAGTGGGACAGTGGGGCTTATAGGCTGGAAATGTCACAGAGTAGATTTTAAAGGATGGGAAAGAATTTTTAAAAAGCAGGGGTACATAAAAGACATTTCGGATAGCAATGTAAACAAAGGGATAGAAGTGAGAAAGTATGTACTTGAGTTATACTTTTGAGACCCCGAAGAACTTTGCATAATTATAGCCTTTGGGATAAGTCTTAGTCGTTCATATGTCACACAAAGCCTTTATGATTTGCTATTGCTAACATCTGTGACCTTAACTCATCCTATCTTTTGGTTCACCCTCACTCACCCTCACTCCCTTTTCATTGCCACCACCTTGAGTCTGTTTGAGTTCAAATGTAAGTTCTGCCACTTTGTAACTCTGTGACCTTGAATCTTCGTTGTGTCATGTATAAAACAGGGATAATAATAGGACCTACCTCAAAGGGTTGTTGTACGGATTAAATAAATTAATAGATGTAAGAGGTTTAGAATAGCACCTGGCATATTATCGGTGTTGTTATTATTAATCCTGTAAACCATTAAATCTAGGTGTTATCTCTTCCTAGAAGCTTGTCCTTTTCTAGCAGCCTGCATTAACATCATGCATGTGCTTGCCATTCCCTACTCTCATCTCGCTCACAGCACAGTACTCTGTGCTTTAATGCTAGGCTCGCATGTCTGTATCATCCTGGATTGTGGGGTCTGGAGGCCATCATGTCTTGTTTATTTCTGTATTTCAGAGTCTATGGGCAGTCAGTCAATGTGTACTGAATAATTAGGTAAATCAATGAATAAATAATTCATTGAAATATAAACATCTACAAATTTACACATTATACACTCCACCCACCTCCACTATACTTGCTCATTCCATCTTGTTTAGTTATTAATACTAAAAAGTTATATGAAGATCAACAAAAAACAAACAAATAAGACTGTGAAATATGTAATGAAGGTGTATGGATCAAAATTTAATGATTTGTTACAGTTGATCTCACTCAAGGAAGCTTTACAAAATGGATTCATATTCATCTTTCAATACTTAAAAGGCTACCACTGTTATGTAATCTTAACAACCATACTGTACTTTGAAGAGTTGTCCAAAGCAATCAAGACATGAGATATTTCCATTATATAACTAAATATAAAATGTACTTTCTATTTTTAAAGTCGTTCATTGTAAATTCTTAGACTTCAGAGGTGGAGAGATCCAGTGGTAGGAATCAAGAGATACGGCAATAAACTTCTCTGGGTTTCAGATCCTCACCTTTGAGGGTTTGAACTAAATAGTCTCAAAAATATTTTCCCCTTGACTATAGATTCTCTGAATTTGGTGAATCTATGATGTGGCTGTGGTTATAATCTGGGTTTCTTGAATGTAGACTACTGTTCCTTCCATTAAAGTCATATAGTTTTGTTAGTCACACAATTAGTCACTTTTTTAAATTATTTTATTTGCACAGAATCTCTAATAGATAGAATTATGGCCATGGAGAATTATTAATGTCTTAATAAAAATAAAATGGTAAAACTAGAAAATTTCATCTAAAACAACAAGTCCTACAAACTATTAGTTAATAATAACCAATAATACTTGTAAGTTATCAGCATGACAATTCAAAGGGCTCCAGTGTACAAAGTAATCACTTTTAAAAGCAATTTGTTGTATTGTTACACATCTTTCATACTTAGAGATAAAAGATAAAGAACATATTTATTCAGCTACAGAATCTATTATTAAAAAATGTATCTATTTAAAAAATTAGACAGGCAGTTATACCTGCTTTCATCCCAGGGCTGATTCTTTCTGAGAAAGAGGCATTCAAATGTCATAATTATATTATTGAAGTAGCTGGAACATCACACACAGTATTCTAGGCATCTTAAAAACCAAGTGGGTCAGGTGCATGATGGATCAGATCAATTACTAAAAAGTCAACAGGCAGGGATGAAATTAGCCATGGCACATTCAGGCTGCTTCTTACTCTCATCTATTAATTGGATTGTTTAGTGACTGAACTGACCCACCGTTTAGCATTTGGAGTTAATTAACATAGCCAGCCTGACTACATTATGTTCTGGTTAACTGAGACATAGATAGAGTTCCTGCTTTCTTGGTTCATGAGATGATGAAGGCACTCATCTAGTTAGATTATCAAATTCCCAAATATCCATTTCAGTTTTGCCATCAATACTCTAAGGAAAAATATTCTAGTCTCAATCTTTTCTATAGTCACTTTTACTTAACTAATTAATTTCAAGATTTTATTTTTAAGTATACTCAATATGGGGCTTGAACTCAGAACCCTGAAATCAAGAGTCATACGCTCTACCAATGGAGCCAGCCAGGCACCCCTTTACAGTCATTTTAAGGTTAGAATTATTTATTCTAGAAGTCTATAAAACATACTTTTCCCCATCTTTTACAATAATATTTTGCTTTCTGTTGATGAGGCAGGACAAAATACTGCCCATATTCTATGGGTATAATATAGTGGCCAAAAGCTTCGGAGTTACATGGACCTTGACTGATGTCCCTTCTCTCACAACAGAAGGTACAATATCCACTTTCTAAGGTAGTAGGGATGAAAGGTTCATAATAAACATGAAGCCTTAGCACGTGATGAGTGATACATAGTAAATAATTAATTAATGTTATCTCTTGTTTCTGAGTGGTGACACGAGAAATCAATAACCATTTTTTCCTCCCATCATCATTTGATGGAAATTTTTACTTAACTTTTATGGGATTCACTATTGCCTGAACTGGAAAATGATATCCCTAGATAAGAGACAACCTGGAAAATGGGGATGTACAGTATTATTTGGAATAAACTTATTTTTCCTCTTTCATTTTGTAATTATCGGTGCTATTAGTAAAAGCAAAAACAGCCAGAATAATAGGTAGTGGAATAAAGCACTGGTCATACATTTTCTATGTGTCATTACTTAAAAGCTTGTTTATTTAAAAACATGAATTAAATCATGAATTAAATCGTTCTAAACTTTGACATCCTCCCTCATTGTACAGTAGAGAGTGGTAAGTAGAAGGTAAAATCTACTTGAAAGATTTCACCCAGCTCTGGCTCCTACAGAGGGAGTAAAGACCCCATGTGGAAGGTTCAGAGAGAAGGTACAAAGATGCCAAGATGCTGGAGAGTGAAGACTAGGGAGAAATGTTAATGGGGTTGGGATTATAAAGGAGGTAAGCGTGATAATCCTGAAGTTATAAAAAGTGTGAGACACAGCAATGCAGCACGGTTATCTGTGCAGAGGCTAGGACAGACTAAGGAGAGGTGAGCCATGAAAACCCTCCCTTCCCTTTAGGTCTTTAATTCTGCTCCCCTGAAGGGACTTCCTCCCTTCCTCATAAATCCATCTTTCCCTTTCTTTCATTTCTGTCTTACTCTTTCTCCTCCCTTGCTGCTTCTTCTCTTTAGCGTGTCTTGGTGAAAATAATAATCCGATTTGAAGCTAAAAAGCTCTGATTGTGAGGTTTCAACAGGTAATTACTAGATGTATGAGGTTGAGCCATTTCTGAGTTTCATTTTAGAAACAAAAAAGAACACATGTTTCCTTACTTGTAAAAGGAAGATAATTTCTGCCTCATAGGGTTGCTGAGAGAAGAAAAAAAATTACAGGCACAAAAGTTACTTTGTAATATGTAGAGTAATATGGATGTGGGGTTTTAGTATTACCAATGTATTTCTTCAGTCTACATCTTTCCTCTCCTCCCCCTTTAAATTCCAAGTAACAGGAAATAGAGAAGAGAGAGAGAAAATTGTCTTCTTACTCTTCCTTATAAGGTAGCTTCTTCTTTTTAAGAAAAGGTTTAGTGATAGAGGGATGGATCTTAGGCTCTATTAGGCTTTATTCCAGTCTCATGATTTCATGACAAACCTTCATATATTTCCTCTGTGGGGTTGCTTATTGCATTTTTTCAAGGCCCAGAGCAATCACTATCATCTTCTAAATCTATACTTTGAGACCCTGGACATTTTTAAAAGAGAAAACTGAGGAAAGGAACAATTTCAGAGGCATGATTATATTGGTATGGATTGTGCAGTGAGCTTTTCCTGGTTTACCACCACCAAACTTGTTCAACGCACCCCGCAGACAGTGTGGATTTAATCCTGCAGTGTTTTGCCTTGCGGAAGGAGACCAAAGACAGACCTAACCCCTCTACTTTGGCCATGGCTGCGTTTCCATGGTGATCCCAACAGAGGCCAGACCTCTGCTTCCTGCTGTTTGCACTGTGCTACCTAAGAGACCCAGGGCAGAGTCCTAATAACACTCTCATTTCTGTCGCTTCTCTGAAATCACAGTGAACACTGCTTTTGCTGAAACAGTGCAACATGCTGGCCTGCCCTGGACCACATTCCTTTATAGCAAGACCTGGGATCTGCTGAGCAGAGGGGGCAAGTTTCTGTAGTTTCCTCATAGTCAAATTCAGAGTTTCACAGGAAGGCGAGAATCACATTTATCTTGTCCTTCATCTATTTCTGTCATTAGGGACCATGTTAGTTTGTTTGGGCTGCCATAACGAAGTACCACAACTAGATAGCTTGAACAACAGAACTTTATTGTCTCACGGTTCTGAAGGCCAGAATTCTGAGATCGAAGTGTCCCAGGGTTGGTTCCCTCTGAAAGATATGAGAGAGAATCTGTTTCAGGTCTCTTTTCTAGCTTCTGTGGTTTGCTAGCAAGTTTTGGTGTTTCTTTAGCTTCCACTGCATCACCCCAAACCCTGTCTTCATTTTCATGTGGTGTTCTCTCTGTGTGCATATCTGTATTTTAATTTTCCCTTTTTATAAAGACATCAGCCATCTTGGATTAAGGGCTTGTCTTACTCCAGTATGATCTCATCTTAACTATTTGCCTCTGCAAAAACTCTTTTCCAAATAAAATTATATCCTGAGATACTGAGGATTAGGGTTTCAACATATACAATTTTAGGGACACAATTTAACCCATAACAATGAAAAGCTCTTAAATATATTTTGATTAAAATTTTTGTTGAGTGCTCATACGTGTAAAACATTATCTGGGTAGTGTAGACATTGTTTAAATGTATAAATTATGAATGATCCCTGCCTACTAAGAACATACCTTTTAGTTAGAAGTCAACCCTGTAGCTGGGAAAAGTTAAATAAATATATGGAAATAATCTGACCAAAATTAATTTCCAAGTTTTTTTTAAGCCGGAGAAAAAGCTTTGAGGCTGGGAATCAAAAGTAAATATTAGAAAAAAACATATTTTCTCTGATTCAAATAAGCATTTAGAATTCCTGCTACCCATTTTTTTTTTTCATAGCAGCCATTGAGGCTTCATGAAAGAAATACAACTGAATTAGAACTCCAAAGATTAGTTTGATCTAGAAAGGCAGAAGTGAAGAGAGGAGTATTCTAGAATAAAATACATAACATATGAGTAAAAGTTTGGAGATAGGTATATGGAAGGAGTCTTAAGAAATTAGAGATTTGAGTTTCAGAGTTTCAATGGAAGCAAGTATAGAAAAGTAGATTGGCTTCAGAAGGTGGAGGATCCCATTGTGGCTTGACTGACTTCAGATTTTTGAAAGAAACTCCAGAGAATTGGAAGCTTTGCTGTCTCCCAGTGACCTCCATATACCTAAATCATCTTATTTGTATGCCTGTACCTTATCCTTATTTTGATGGTTCCTAATCTCTAGATTACCTTTTTTTTCTTAGAAAAACACCATTGAAACAATTTGGGAATTGCGTTTTATGGATTTGTTTCTTTACTTTTGTGCTAGATACAGCATAATTTTAAAAATATTTACTATCCATTTCATATATGTAATGGATTTATAGCTTTGACTAGAATCATATGACAGAATTATGAAATGAAAAGAACTATTTATTAGGTACTGTCCTAGGAACTTAGGTACAATGTTGTATTTCATCTTTACAGAATTCTAAGAAAGATTTAACTATTTCTAATTTACAGATGAACTATTTGAAGTAAAGTATTTTTCCCAGTTTCACAGTGAGTAAGTGTAAAAGTTGGAATCTGAACATAGATCTGCTTGACTATGAAGTCTATGATTTTTGTTTCCCCTAAAATTTTATCCTGGAGAGCAGGAAATACTGAAATGTAAAGGTATCAACACAAAGTCAAAGCCTGTAGTCAAATCCTAGATCAGAAATAACAAAAGAATGAGATCTGGGAAGGCCTGAATCCAGACTTTTCAGTATTGATTGGACTTTCTTTAAAGACCAAGGCACAATTACATCTTTACTTAAAGATGTAAACTCAGTCTCCCATGTTCATTTTGAGTCAATGGAAGAATTTTCCTACTCTGAAATGCACATGGAGTAAGTAAGAGTCACTTCCATGTTGTCTCCATCCTATGATATGGATGGTCTTCATGTGCTTCCATCTCTGTTTGCCTACACATTGTCTCATTCATGTCCTTGTGTGCTTCCATCCCTGCTCCTCCCTATATGTTGTCTCATTCATGCTAACCTTCATTAAATATATTGTATTTTCTTTCAGTTTTGGGCACATTATTTTTGTATGTGCATATATAATCTACACTTTATATAGGAGAAAATACTTTAATAGAAATACAGGTCAGGGGATCCCTGGGTGGCGCAGCGGTTTGGCGCCTGCCTTTGGCCCAGGGCGCGATTCTGAAGACCCGGGATCGAATCCCACATCGGGCTCCCGGTGCATGGAGCCTGCTTCTCCCTCTGCCTGTGTCTCTGCCTCTCTCTCTCTCTCTCTCTGACTATCATAAATAAATAAATAAAATTTAAAAAAAAAAAAAAAAAGAAAGAAATACAGGTCAACTGTTGCCTCTAGGATAATGCCCAGTGATGTCAGGAGGAAGTGAGGAAGTAGGTCATGGAGTTATGCAATGGACTTCAAAGAAGAGCTGGCTTTTACTTCCAAAGGGAGTTTAAAATGACCTGCCATTGTCAAAACTTGCCAAATACTGACCTAACAAGGAGAATGGAGCCACGATATAAAAACTAAACAGAAAAAGTCAGGCATGAGAGAGCCACAATATCACATGCTATTTATGTGAAATATTAAGACAGGACACTAGCATTTTACAAGGCATGTTGGAAAAGTCTGTCATAGAACTAAGTCAATACATTCCCCCCCCCACTCACTGGTTTCAGCAAATCCACCAGCAAAGAATAGACAGACACTCAGGGAAAATATAGAGTTATAAAGAAAAGTAACTATAGACAGAACTCAAAAAAAAAAAAAAAAAAAGAAAAAGAAAAAAGAAAAAATAGAGAACTTGTTTCTAGAACAGCCGGAACTGCTATATATTCTCATTCAGACAGGCTCTATCTTATAGACTTAAGCAAAATACTAAGCTTGCAAAGTTCTGAACCTAGTATATCTGACTATTAAAGGGAAATTGAGTTGTGGATACATTTAGTTTGGGTTTAGTGGAATATATTTATGTAATTCTCTGTAATTTCCATGAATATTTATGTTACTGCTAGCTGTCCTAGTATGGGTCTATCAGAAATTCAATGACCATCTTTTGTGTTGACCCACCCAGCACCATGACACAGAGCAGCAAGTGTATCAGGATATTAATGTCTTCTCCAGTGGTGGGTATGTACAATCAATAGTGGAGCAAAGTTTGCAAGTGTGTGGAGCTAGGAGACTGAGCTATGGAAATTTCTTCAATATCTTATAGTTTATATAAAAAAATTAACTTGTTAGAATTTTTCCCATGTTTGATAACAACGTAAAAATGTACATGGTAATAACTTGTAAGCTGAATGAAACCTTCTAAAACATCATTAAGTAAACAAATTTTGATCAGTCGATATTAGAGAAAATACTGAATTATTTTTCCATACTCAATAATAATTATACTATAAAATTGTCCTTAAAGTAGTGATTAAAAAGTGTGCAGTCAAAAGTGTTTGGTAAAAAAAAAAAACTTATATAATTATGTTGCTCAATTAATAAAAATACCATTCTTCTTCTGAGTTTTGTGATGTTTGTGTTGTCAGACTTTTAAAACTTTTAAATTTTATATTGTTATTCCCCACTTTAAATAATTAATCATTTAGTACTTAATTTCATATTCATGATTTAGAAGAAGACTCTCTTAAAGAGTCTTCCTTGTACATCAGTCTCAAGCCCCCCAAAACCTGAATTCTCTCCTGAATCTGAACAATAAATATAATGGTTGATAATAGCCAAGATATCTAAAAAGAAATGAATAGACCCTTAAATGTGGTCCTTGTAAATCTTAACTCAATGTCATCAAAAGAACCTCAAAAAAAGAATTCTCTGAATTTCCAATTTAAGCCTCACTTTTTCAGAAGCTTATCTTACATTCTAAGAATGCATCAATTTGTGTCAAAGTATTTTCCAGGCTTCTTTGGATTACTTCCTGATGCAGTTTCTCTTAGCCTACATATGGAAAAGTGGAAAATCACACAACAATACTAAAAAGTAGATGTAAATTCCAATCTTTGGCCATAATTTGTGAAAAATTTCCACAAGTTATGAAGCCATTAGAATCCCCACTCTGGATGAGTAGTCTATACACTGTTTACTTTTTCTTTTTTTTTTTTTTTTTGTTTACTTTTTCTAATAGAGCTCATCTAAGGGTCCCCAGGAATATGAAATTATTTCAGTCTTATGAATGTCAAACTCTTGGCTCCGAGTCCCTGGGCTCTGTTCTAGATGTTAAAATTGGCAGCTGTCACCTACACAGGTATTTTCTTAGAAGTTTGCTGAGGCATCAACCCATCTTACTCCCACCATCAATAGCTCTTTTTATACATATTTTAGAACTAAAAAGCAAAGTGATAAAAGAGCACAAGATAGGGAGGTATAAAAAGAAAATAAGACTGGCTTATTATGTCACAGAGGCAAAAGTTATAAATGGAGGAAGATCAGGAAAAGCCCTGATAGGAAGACAGACTGCAAATTAGTTATTCCTTATATTCCAATTACTCTAAGTGATATAGGATTAGGGAGAAGATGAAGACATTCATACTGCATAATGGCTAGGAATTGAGCTAGAAGTGGTATATATAATCTTGTTCTTCAGATGGACATATTAACCTGAGAGTCTACTCAACCAAAAATGGATAAGAAACAGGGCTGGAGAAATTTTGATAATGAGGGACTCATTAGGGCATTTTTTTTTTAAAGTAAGACAGTATATAGAAGTGAAATACCATCTTGAAGATCTGTTATTAAAAGAACATGATGCAGAAAGTGATTTATAGCAGGGAACAGAAGAAAATTTAATATAAATTTAATAAAAAACACCCTGTCTGAATACTTTCATTTTACTGGGTAAACATCCAGTTTACAAGAAGATAAAATTCTTATGAAACAAGAGCCAAAATCATCTAGAAAAGTAGTGTTATGAAAATAAATATTGGGGGTAGGATTGATTAAAAAAAAACAGCAAATAATAATGAATAACAGAATAAAAGTATGCTGGTAAAGGGAAGAATTGGTGTTGCAGAAAACCAAATGGGTAATGTCGAGGGCAAATGTATCAGGTGTGCCTCAGCATGCAGAAGCATGGGACAAAGAAATGATGGGGGATCCCTGGGTGGCGCAGTGGTTTACCGCCTGCCTTTGGCCCAGGGCCCAATCCTGGAGACCCGGGATCGAATCCCACGTCAGGCTCCCAGTGCATGGAGCCTACTTCTCCCTCTGCCTGTGTCTCTGCCTCTCTCTCTCTCTGTGTGACTATCATAAATAAATTAAAAACAAAAACAAAAACAAAAACAAAAAAAAACAAAGAAATGATGGCCATCAGAGAGAAAATGGCCTTTAGAAAAGATAGAGGGCGAGGATCCAACCTAATAATTACATGTGACTTAAGGAAAATGCCAGTTGGGATGGATACAATAAACATAGGCAAATTGAACTAGAATGTCTGGTCTGAAAAAAAACAAATGAACAAGTCCCCCTTAGACTTAGTTAGACTAATTGCAAAGGGGTGGATGAGATGTAGGAGAACTAAAAGAGAGAAGGTAGGAATCCAGAGCTAGTAACAGCAGACTGTTCTACTCGTAGGCCTGAGGGGAAAAGATGGTGAGAGGTTATCAAATCAAAAATGTAAGTATATTATGTAGAGAGGCCACCTTAAGATAATCAGTGGCTTTCCATTAAGGAGCAAATCAACTTAAAGCCACCTCACAAAGAGAAATGATACACTCATCTCTCTCCTTTTACTTCCAAACTTTTGGCCCCGTAGGCCAACAGAAAACCACTGGGCAGGTATCCTAATGCTGTAAATTATTCAGGCTAATCCTTCAGGACAGAGAACAGGAGGGAGAAGGACATGAAGCGTAGATGGAAAATACATGACACAGCACATAGAAAAAAGTCCTTCCACATTTGATAATGGAGGGAATAAAGTGAATAAATAAGAAAGGAATGTTAGACTTAATAAATATTTACATATATTTATGATTGTTATTAATGTATTTGAAAACAAAATGCATGATTCTTAATAAACAATATATATTATTAAATAATTTGAATTATGATAATAGCTCATGTCTCAAAACAGATTAGAGTAAGATAGGATGAGTAAATTGATTAATTTCTGATCTCATAAAGTATATGGAAAAGATAAAAGGCATTAGTTCATTTTTCACCCTGCTATTTAGATAAAAGCTATATGCGTGTGTTTGAAAAACTTAAAGGTTGGGATACCTGGATGGCTCAGCAGTTGAGCATCTGCCTTTGGCTCAGGGCCTGATCCTGGGATCCGGGATCAAGTCTCACATAGGGCTCCTCACAGAGATCCTGCTTCTCCCTCTGCCTATGTCTCCACCTCTTTCTCTCTGTGTCTCTCATGAATAAATAAATAAAATCTTAAAAAAAAAAAAAAACTTAAGGGTTCATTCAAATAGGCCCAAAGTATTCTTTTAAATGACTGGAGAAAGTTAAAATTGCACATAGCAAAAGATAGTGTTTGAAAAAGGTAAAATAAAAAGACTGTATTGAGTAGTTAAAAAATACTTTTAATAAATTTAACTTTAATAAAAGCTGAAGATATTCAGGCTAATCTAAAAAAATCTAATAACATGCAGCTTTATTTAGCAAAATACAATAAACAAAATGAAAAGAGAAAAATTATTTTATCATGACCTTATAATAATGGTTCTCAAACTTTTTGATCTCAGGATCTCTTTACCCTCAAAAAAATTACTGAGGATCCAAAAAAATTTATTGAGGATCCAAAGAACTTTTATTTACGTGGATTATATCATACCTATCATTATAGCTTGTAATACAAATTAACACTGAAAATTTTTTTAAGTCAAGTAGATTGCTGTATACATAGTAAAATTCATTACACTTTTCATATGCAATTCTATGAGTTTTGACAAATCTCTACAGTTGTATAACCACCATCACAATCAAGATACAGGATATTTCCATGTTCTTTTGAGGTCAAATGCTTCTTTCCACTCCCAGTCCTGGAATGATCTATTTTCTGGACCTATATTTTTACTTTTACAAATATCAGGCAAATTGAATCATTCTTTATGTAGCCTATTCGCTTGGCATAATGCTTTTGAGATTCATCCATGTTGTTAAATGTATTCATAGTTTAGTCCTTTTTGTTATTGAATACTATTCCCTTGTATAGCTACACCATTTTTTTTGTTGTTGTTGTTGTTGTTTTTATCCATTAAGCAGTCAATAGATGTTTGAGGTTTTCTAGTTTGGGGCTATTACAAATAGAGATGCTATGAACAGTTGTGTATGGAGTTTTGTGTGGGTATATATATTTCTCTGAGTAAAGACCCAGGAGTGAGATTGTTGTATTGTATGGTAAGTGTATATGCTTAACTCTATAAGAAACAATAACTTAATAAAAACAATTCCAAATGGTTGAATAGTTTTGCATTTCCACGAATAAGATATGGAGAGTTCTATTTACTCAATACTCTCACCAGGACTTGATCTTGTTAATTAAAATATTATTTTAATAGATCTGTAGTATTATGTGACTGTATTTTTAATTTCCATTTCTCTAATGGATAATGATGTGCAGCATGTTTTCAGTGCTTATTTGCTATCTGTGACTCTTTAATAACATCTATTCAAATCTTCTGCCCATTGGGTTGTTTTCTTATTATTGAATATTAAAAGGTGTTTTTATATCTTGTGGATACTAGTTTTTTATCTGTTATGTTTTGCAAATATTTTCTACTTTGTGGCTTCTCTTTTCCTTTTCCTTTAAGTGTCTTTCAAAGAGCCGAAGTTTTAAATTTTGATGAACTCCAATTTATCAATTTTTCATTTAAGGTTCATGCTTCTGTATTCTATCTAAGAAATCTTTGCCTAACCCAAGGTCAAGGACTTTTCCCCATGTTTCCTTGTAGTAGTTTCATAAAACTGAGAAATTTTTATAACAGAAAAATACACAAGCACACAAACTATTACCTATCAGAGTGTTGATGTATGTCTGTATCAGAGCCATACATCACATAGACTGGAAGCCATTTTAGAGAACAAGAAGAGATGGTTTAATTTTGTAAAACTAGCTAAAAATTTATGCCAAATACTGAACAAAAGAAAACTCTACCCTTTTCAAAATGTTAAATGAAACTACTGTACACTCCTAAGAGAATGCGAGTGAAGAAGGCAAATAGTATCTTAGAATTATTCTGAAAATATTGACCACATAAACTTCCTGCTTTCCTTTTAGATTGAGAATGGTCAATCTAAAATGTAAAGGCAAACACAAATTATGAATGGCAATATTGAATTTTAGATGGAGTAAAGTTCAGGCAATACTTTAAAGAAGACAAAGGGTATTTTCATATATTAACAAACCCTTTTTTATCCAATGACATTATAAGAGCTCTAAGTTTTATATATCAAATAACACAGCTTTAGAATTTATGTTAGAAGTCTAGAAAATAAGGATACATTAAAATCATTGCAATTGTACTTGTTTTAAAAAGATTTTTATTCATTTATTCATGAGAGACAGAAAGAGACAGGCAGAGACATGGGCAGAGGGAGAAGTGGGAGCCCAATGTGGGACTCGATCCCGGGACTTCAGGATCACACACTGAGCCCAAGGCAGGCGTTTAACCGCTGAGCCACCCAGAGGTCCCTGCAATTGTACTTGAAGAACTTTTACCTCTTTATTTAGAAGATAAAAGATATCAATAATACATATATAAAAATTTTAAAGAGATGTATACTGTATGGTATATAGAACAGTTGTTGGGAGAATAGATCCTAAGAGTTCTTATCATAGGGGAATTTTGTTTCTTTTTATTTTATTGATATGATATAATGAATGCTAACTAAACTTACTGCAGTAATCATTACACTCTATAGTAAGTCAAACCATCGTGCTGTACCCCTCAACTCATATAGTGATGCATGCTAATTGCATCTCAGTAGAATAGGAAGAAAAGCACTTTGGAAAATCTGATGAAGAAAGCAGGAGAGAAAATGAAATAAAATATTGTAAATAAAAGTGAATATAGTGAGAAATGACAAAGGTTTTTAAAAATATTAAGGATGTAGGGACGCCTGGGTGGCTCAGTGGTTGAGTGTCTGCCTTCAGCTCAGGGCAGGATCCCGGGTCTGGGATCGAGTCCCACATTGGGCTCCCTGCATGGAGCCTGCTTCTCCCTCTCCCTGTGTCTCTGCCCCTCTGTGTGTGTGTCTCTCATGAATAAATAAATACAGTCTTTAAAAAATAATAAAAAATATTAAGGATGTAAATAAAAATGTTCTATTACTTTGAAAATATTAGTTATATAGATAATGTTTTGAAAAAAAGTATTTCCAAAAGTTCCTGTGAAGAATGTAAAACCAAAACATATCAATGACCATAAAAAGAATTGAAAAATAAATAAAATGATCGTCAACAAAAATCACCAGGACTAGTTAATTTCATAGGAGCATTCTTTCAGACTTTCAAGGAATAAATTATATGTTTTCCTTTTAAGCCATTTTAGAGAACAGGAAGAGATGGTTTAATTTTGTAAAACTAGCTAAAAATTTATGCCAAATACTGAACGAAAGAAAACTATACCCTTTTCAAAATGTTAAATGAAACACTTGAATGTCCTGTCAGAAGTTAATAGTTATACCATACAGAAAGCATTTCATGTATTTAGTCAAATAAATTTAATAAACCATGGATAAAACAGATCTTAACAGAGTTCTTTAGTACAGGGCATCCTGTACAGAGATCCTAAGATCTCAAATATACGAAAATGCATGGTAAACCTTTATAATTTATTTAACTATAAGGAACCCCTACCCTTACTCTTTCTTCATTGCCCAATATGCCTAATACTGGTTTACAATGTTTAGCCCCCAAGTGTTCCGGGCACTGGTGTGTGCTAGCATTCTCAGTTACTGGACAGACTGTCAAAGATCAATCTCCCCGATTAACATAGGTGTTGAAATCCTAAATCACCAGTATCAAACTGACACTGGCAGGGTATTCACAGAATCATTCATCATCTTGTAGATTTTATCCCAAGAATGAATGCAAGATTGATTTACTATTGTGAAACACATTAATACAAACACTTTATTTATTTTTTAATACAAACACTTTAAAAGGTTAGATTTCCAAATATGATCGTTTAAACCAATGGCAACACAGGCTATAATATAACAAGAGAGAGGAATACATTCCATTATAAAATTGGCAACGATGGAGAAAGCTTGGTTACAAAGCTGGCGAGATTGCTGGGAGGTGTCCTGCTGGTGGGAGCGTCACTGGGACAATCTTTCGGGGGGACAGTTTGGTGACCTGGGTTCAATATGTAGTAAATTCTTTAGAAATTAAAACTTCTTAGAAGCCTTAGATTTGAAAGAGGAGAACTGATGAGAGAAATAGAGAGATTGACTGACAGTGTTGTCAATAGCGTCTTTATTTTTATAAATTTGCTCCTGTCCTTTGGAACCAGCCATCATCCTCTGTCCTCCTTTCCTGACTTTCACCCCCATAGCCAGGAGGCTTTTGTGTTAAGGGAGATGAAAGTAAGTGTCCAAACTGATCCCCAAGTAAGTGACAGGTAAATGGTTATCTGCATTCGTGGATGAAAATATTACTGGTTCTTCAGCTGTATCAGGAAGACAATCTTTGGCCTGGCCAGCTGGGCTGCATACAGTAGCCAGGATTTCCCCAAACAGTAATAACTTGAATTGCTCTATCACCCAGGTTCCTGAGAACTGAAAGTGCTCACAGGAGAGGTCAGTTTACCTGCTGCTTCCTCCAAAATCCACAGACACAAGTGAAAGGGACAACTGTGGTTCTCCAGTCAGAACTTTGTTCCTTTGGGATTCTTAACGCTAATGCAATTTTGGAAGTTTAAAAACATATTTTGTTACCTCTTGGATACCTGACTGCAGAATGCCAGTCAAAGCTTTAATGCTATAATATCCAGCAGGTGAGTTTTTGGCTCCCCTGTCGTCGGATAGCCACAGTGTCATGCTAATGCATCTCCTGCACTATCACACAGAACTCATAATGCTGGCAGTGGAGGGGCCTGGATGTCTTTGACACCTATTTGTTACCTTCAAGGTCAGCAAGGACACACCTGGAAAACACAGATGCTGTAACCTAAATCCCACCTACTCACCAAGACTTGTCTCTGATTAGGTTATTTGAATAAAACATTATTTGGAATCTCACATTATGTATTCACACATGCTTACTTTAAAATTCTGGGTTTTGTGGAATATGCTGTATTTTAAAAGATTCACAATGCTTTACCAGTTACATGTTTTACTTCGCTTTTTACAGACTTCTGATAGCAGCAGCAATAACTACTGAGTAGTAGCATTTCATTTGTATTGAATACAAGCATGTGGATAAATGTATTAGTACATAGAATACTGAGTTGTGAGTGCCTGTGTGTGTGCAAACACATGTGTATGTGTTTTAACTATGTATGTATTTCCATGGCAATAACTGGAGATGAAATAAAGCAATTAGCAAGATTTGACAAATTATTTTAACCAACTCTTTGCCATTTTGAAAGTTACAGGATATGTGCTTACTTAGATTCTTCCTATACCTACTACACTTTTAGGACTTGACACTTATAACAAAGGATAGTCAATTATATTTTTAAAAACATACTAAAGCTACTGTGTCACTGCTATAGCAATTGTGATTACTTTTTTCACTTGGCCCTCACTTAAGAGGCTAGAGCAAAATTTTTGTTGCTATTGTCTTGTGAGAAAGAATAAGTGAATCATGGAAGATATTTCTACTGCAAAAACTTTATTAAAATAAAACATTCTGAAACACATGATTTAAAGAATGTAATTTTATGCTGCCAGTACAATTTAGTAATGTCATTTATACTAATCTTGATAGAATGGCAGCATCCGAATAGTGGCACACACTAGAAAGTCATTAAGCTAAATATTAAAAATGTTGTTTTATACTTTCAGATCTTTCGATAATTTATAGTACATAACTCACAATCTGGATGAGAGGCAGGGAATGGCTATGAAAAATCTCTGGCCAGTGCAGATGTAGGGTCTGACTCCTGTTAACATATAGTCCTGGAGTTCACTTGTGGCACATTGAAGCAAAAAATGCTAAAGGAGTAAAAAAATGTAAGTTCTAATTGAAGGGTCACTAAATATCACTTGGTGCATCAGTTTCATAATCTATAAAATGAGCTCATTTGGACAATGGAATGAGAAGAGTGATGCAAAGATGCTTTGAGAGCATTGCTATCATAATATTAGGAGAAACAAGGGTGGTGAAGTGAACCATGACCAGCTGAACCATATAGCCTTACATCAATGTTATGAGTGTAAAGATGTGGGATATATCTTTTAAAAATAAAATTGTATTGTAAATAAGGTCTTAGAGGAGTACGCTATGTCGCATATCTGTTCTGCATAGCTTAATGACTTTCTAAATTAAATCCAAATTTTAATATCTACCTCTTATGTAATCTCCAGCAACTTTTTCTATTCATGTATTCATTCATCCACCAGATGCAAAAATGAGTGTTTATCGTGTGCCCACAGTTATACGAGATGCTAAAGCAGTGATGAACAAAACAGGTGAACTCATGTCTTCTTGATGTCACATCTGGAGACTACTGTCCACTTGTATTTTAAATATGAATATTTCTCATTTTTTCAGATTGGAGAGATATATAATTAAGTAGTTTAACTCTTTTACCCAAATTTAAAGGGTTATTGTGAAAACTAAACACTTTATAAAGTGCTTAGTATAAGTGTTTAATACATTATAAATATTCATAGTAAGTGGCATTTATTATTTCCACAGTGTCTTCTAAAATGTTTAGTATGGGATTATAATGTTACTGGTAATAAAAAATTGGTATTAAAATATAATTAACTGAAATTTTTATGTTGCTTAAGTCAGAGTGATAAGTATAGTAAGTTGTGTGATACAATCTGTGTCGTATATAAGAAGAATAATTTTTTTCCCAGATGACTATATATGCCGTAATTCTTTTTTGGAAGCCATTGGGGAAAAAAATCTATAAATAAATAATATTAATTGCTTTAGAAAGGGCTTTATAGAAAAAATAGGCTTTTATGAGCATTTAAATAAGGAGAGGGAGAGCAGTGGATGAGTTTAGACAGGGGGGGATGTGCTGAGTTTAGTGCTGCTTGGAAGAAGGTTTGGCTGTGGGTGGGAGACGAATGCAAATAGGAAGAAGGCTGTTTGCACATGTGCTCACAGAAGCAGGGAAGCTCCACAGAGAAATAAAGGAATCTAAAGGGAATGGAGGATAAAGGAGCAGTGATTAAATAGATTAATTCTAATCCAAAGTGTAATCAATGACTCCAAAATGAAATAGTGTGCTCCATTGTTAAAATGAGGAGCATAAGTGGATTGAAGAAGACCTCTGAAGTCAGATGGTACCTTGCTGGACTATGAGAGGAGTTCACTTCTTCAAGGTTAGAGGGAAGACTAAAATGGGATGTTGCAAATGATAGGAAGTATCAGTTCTTGGGAATGCTGTCTGGGATGACAGCAATCTATTTGCTTTTTCTAAACTCTTGGAAGAATTATAACTGATCAAAGAAGAAACCTTGGCAATGGCAATAAGTATAAATTTTCTTCCTGAAATAAGGGGGTATCAGATCTCAACCTGGGCAGTAGAAATTGCAGGGCAGAGGAAAATATGAAGTGGCGGAAGGATGGAGGGAAAACAGGCTGAGACAAGGAACAGGTAATGTGGATCAAGCTTGGGATGTATGTAGACTCAAATATAACCAGAGGCCAAGGGAAATGGGAATCTTTTACAGTGTGACCTACATTGAATACTGGATCTACAGAGTGAGGAGGAACTCCCAATGGGGCCAGTCTAGTTTGGACTTTGATATTGAACCGAGAATCTGAACAGCATATCTTTAAAATAGGTCATGTAAAAGACAATCTGCATTTTTACCAGGGCAGAGACTAAGAAGTCCTAAGGAAGAGTGCTACAGAAGAGGGGACCAGGTAATGTGGGAAATGCAACAACTGTCTTGGAATATTAGGA
Organism: Canis lupus baileyi; assembly: GCF_048164855.1. NCBI lineage: Eukaryota > Metazoa > Chordata > Mammalia > Carnivora > Canidae > Canis > Canis lupus. The sequence continues at coordinate 48,386,944 of NC_132850.1, forward strand.
AAGAGCAATTACCTTTAGAAACATCTGAGAATTGAGGCACTTGGGTGGCTCAGTCAGTTAAATGTCTGATTCTTGGTTTTGGCTCAGGTCACGATCTCAGGGTCATGAGATAGAGCCCCACGTCAGGCTCCACACTTAACATGGAGCCTGACTGAGATTCTCTCTCATCCTCTTTCTCTCTGCCCTTCCCCCACATCTAAAAAAAAAAAAAAAAAAAAAGACAGTGTGCGGGAAGAAAACGGAAAGGGTGGTCTGGATGGATGATCATGCATCCCAAAGGGTTCACTGGAAGACTTTTAAGTAGGAAGTGACACCATATAATTTCAGAGGTATAAGAAAAAGTCCTACAATTTGATCTTCTACAATTAGAAATGTGTTTCTCTCCTTTCTTTCTTGCTTCCTTCCTTGACTTATCAAACACTGACTGAGAATCTATCACTCATTCATCACTTTGCTGGGTACCAGTAATCCAAACAAGATTTCCAACCCTAGGGATCTTCTAGTTTTATGATGGAAATGACACGTTTACTAGCACTGGTAGAAGTTTGAACCAGCAGAATTTCTTTTAGGGGGAAAAATCCATGTTTAGGAAAATGCTAGGATGGGCTGATTTTGATTATAAAACAAAAGATCTCAAGGCAGAATGATGGGAGAGATTTGGAAAGAAGAGAAAAGTGATCCAGATAATAAAATGTCAGAATTTGCGGGTTGCATGTTGGTTGCCAGCACTTGGAATAAAGTGGAAAAAAAAAGGAAAGGACTTCAGGGGTAGAGAGGCCCAACATGGCAGCAGGCAGACAGCTGGTTGAGGTCTTCAGAGAGAGGGTCAGGGAACATTTCCTGTGATTGGAGAAATTTCAAGGAACATGGGATGTGGAGTTCTTTCTTACCTTGGGATGCAATTATCCCTCATTATTTATGACATTATTCTGAAAAGTCTGTTACGTACAACCGCCTTCTAATCCTGGTTAAGTTGGTTTCTTCCGGTTGCAGAAGAAAAGTGCATATCTTTTGTGGGGGTGAAATGCTCAAAAAAGAAAGAGGTAGCTCTCAGATGTAGGATGGTAAATGGGGGCAGGAAATCAGAATGAATGGTGGTAGGAACATAAGCCCCTCAGAAATGCAAGCAAATAAGGGGAGACTGCCTGCAGCTTTCCAGCTAAGCCATCTTAATTAGGTATTACAGGAAAAGCTGATGATCCAGAGGGATTGAGGACTTGGGGACTTTCTGGAGTAGCAAATATTTGTGTTACATAGAAAGTTATAGTAGAGAATAATAAATACAAGGATTTTGTGCTGACATCTGTGATAGACGGTTAGTTTCCCAAGGAGGGTGATGGGAGTTACTGTAAGCTAAGGATGGGGTGAGGAAGGAAGCTTCTCACACCAAGAAAAGTGCAAAAGCCCACTGCAGTTCAGGCAATTCCAAGTGAATTTATAGCATCTGAGATGTAGGACTGAAAGTGGTGGGACTAAAAGGTTAGTGAGTATCAAATCCTAAAATACTTTCTAGGCTGTACTCTGGGACCTATCTTGCAGGCAGTTGGACAAGAAGGGGGTCCCTGAAGGATTTTATCAGGAAATGACACACTTTTATTTTTCATTTATTTTTTATTTTTTAAGATTTTTAATTTATTTATTAATGAGAGACACACACACAGAGAGAGGCAGAGACACAGGCAGAGGGAGAACCAGGCTCCACACAGGGAGCCCGATGTGGGACTCGATACCGGGACTTCAGGATCACGCCCTGGGCTGAAGGCAGGCACTAAACCACTGAGCCACCCAGGGATCCCCAGTGACACACTTTTAAGCTGCATTTCTGCAAAGAATGGCTTCCAGCTGATTTAGGGTTGATTCTGAAATGAGTGCACACTTCTTTGGAGGCTCTTCTCACCTCTCCTTCCTTCTATTGTAACTGCTAATCATCCCAGACTCCCAGACTCTCACAGGCTGCATCCTGGGGCTGGGAGCCTTCCTTTCCCTGAGGACATCACATGACTATGGTCTGGTCTTCCTCTTCTTTTCCTCATCGAAGATCACTGGTCTTATTTCTCATAGTCTTGAGTCCCTGTTCTCTGCCAAAGCAGAGCTGATAAAGCACATGTACCTTCTGATGATGGCTGAGGGAAAATGAGCTTACACGTGCTGGGTACCTTCCTCAGGCACTGTCACTGCTTCATGTCCAGTGCCTGGCACAGTGCCTGGGGTGCAGTATTAGACCAACAACAACAACAAAAATTAATCATTGCAACCAACTCTTTTTCTTATTTAGAGATGAGTAAATTAAAATTCAGACAGATTATTATGCTTATCCAAGGTCACATAGCTGCTGAGTGGACCTTTGAGGATTTAAACCAAAGTTTTTGGCCTCCAAAGCTCATCCTTTTGTCATTCTATCATGATGCGCCACTTACAGAGACATAATTAATATGAGCTTCAGAAAAGGAGCTACTAGTGTGTGTTATTTCCATATTCTTGTAGAATGATGCAGAAATATGCCACGGAGCTGTGATAATTAAATTGATACGTAACTAGTTGAACAACCATACATAAAGGTACTGATGAATTGATCGATGTGGGCTTGTAGTAAGGTGTTTCCTGGCTACCCCAATGTTAAGTCCTCAATAACGTCTTCCTCAGCAAGTTTGTTTATGGCTGGAATGAAGATATATTGGTAATATTTATTTAATTTTTAAAGACACAAACACTGGGAGGATGCTAAGAATAACAGATTCGTAATTCAAAATGATCTTAACAAACTAAAATTTTGTGTTGAATTTTCTCCAAGTTTTTAATAAGAAAAATTACAAACATAAAAATAGTTGAACAAATACGGTATGAATATGCACAAATTGGGCCCTTGGGTGGCTCAATGGTTAGGCATCTGCCTTTGGCTCAGGCCATGATAGCAGGGCGCTGGGATAGAGCCCCACATTGGGCTCCCTACTCAACGGGGAGTCTGCTTCTCCCTCTCCCTCTTCTCCAATTGTGCTCTCTCTTGTGTACTCTCTCTCTCTCAAATAAATAAATAAACAAAACCTTTAAAAAATGAATACTTATGTATTGAGTACTTAGGTTAAGTAGCTGTTGATATTTTATTAGTTTTCTTTATCTATCAGAATGCCTACTTTTTTAATCACTAGAAAGCAGGTTGCAGGCCTCATAAAATCTGACTACTCTCTATTTCCTAAAAATACATTCTTCTACATTACTCTGCTTCTATTGATCACATATAAGAAAATTAGCAGTAAATCTCTAACATCATAATATCCAGTCCATATTTAAATTTTCTCGATTTTTTAAATATGGTACAATATTTATAATATAAATAGAATTATCCTTTTCACCATTTTAAGTGCAAAGTTCAGTGGTTTTATGCACATTCCCATTATTGTACAACCATTACTATCATCCATTTCCAGAATGTTTTCATCATCACCCTTAATTTTTGATTCACTGAATTTTATATGAAACTTTGTAGGGATGGTACATAATCTTACACTTGGATCTAAAAACCAACTTCATAAGCACAGGTCTGAGGAGGAGGAAACATATTTTTAGCATTAACAGAAAACAATTAGTAACTTCAGCTAACAATAAATTCAATTGTGAGTGTCAAAAAGTGAGTGCATGGGCAGCCTGGGTGGCTCAGTGGTTTAGTGCTGCCTTCAGCCCAGGGCCTCATCCTGGAGACCAAGGATCAAATCCCATGTTGGGTTCCCAGCATAGAGCCTCCTTCTCCCTCGGCCTGTGTCTCTGCCTCTCTCATTCTCTCTCTCTCTCTCTGTCTCTCATGAATAAGTAAATAAAATCTTGAAAAAAAAAGTGAGTGCAGGCTTAGGCTAAAGTGTAGTCCTGGAATCTGGAAGAGAGTCTGCAGTTTTTGGTACTGTTCACACCCTACTTGGAGTGGGGCATCCTGTGCTAGTCTCCACACCATTGGATAGTCAGAAAAATGATACCAGGAAAATAAAAAGATTTTAAAAAGGCAACATCTGAGAAAGAGAGGAAGAAATTGGCTATTTGGGGCTTTTGAAAAAACAAAAGCTAACATTTTGAGAAAGAGATGTTACTTTAACTGTCTCAGAATATTTAAAGAACTGCCATTTGGAAGGTAAATTTGATCTAAGGGGTAGTTTATGGGCTAATAAGAGGAAAGTGCCATGGGAAAGGCTTTAATTCAGTATAATAATTTAATAATAATAATGGCCAGAATTGATTGAAAATGTTGCCTTAGGAAGTAGCTAGTACCCTGTCACAAATGGCATTTACTGTAATATTTGGCAGAGGAAATTAGATGCATTGAGTGGCTTTTTTGACTAGATGACTTTAAAGTCTCTTCTGACTGTGTTTTGTTTAGGATTCCTTTGATTGCAAGTAATGGACCCAGATAGTGTCTTTGTAGGTAAATGAGGAATTAGTGAGAGAATGCTTGAGGTATTGCATACAATCAATGTAAGTGTTGAACACTGAAACTCAAGCAGAGCACACTTTTCTCTCTCTACCTCTCTCCGCTACCATCCTCCTCACCCCCAACACCCTTGCTATAACTCTGTCTGACATTTGCTCCATCCTCTCTTTAGTTCTGGCCTCATTTTCTCTCATTGATTCAGATATAACCTGGCCATAAAATAAGGCTGCTGACTGTTTCTGAATCTTAAGATGGTTGGTTGAAAAATTCTGAAGAAAGGCTTTGTGTTACTTAGCAGTTAACTCTGGCCAGGAAAAAATAATGATGAACAGATTCACTTGAGATGTTAAATTGTGAACTGTCTCAGGTAACAAAGGACTCTAATGATGGGATATTCAAATGCATGAAGAACAAGGGTGAGTGTTAAGACCCTACAATACCTTGAATGACATGAATGTCCAGTCCTGAAGGAAAATAACCATCTGCAGAGTTCTTCATGGCAACCTCAAGCCACCCTGAAAGAGAAAATGATTGAAGGTCATGTGGAAGTGCCACATTAAATGTTGCAGCATAGTTGGGAGCTAATGGGAAATCCCTGCTACCCACAGACTGGCCAGGAATGCAGCAAATAAAGTAAGGCTTTTCTTTTCTGAGAAAGCATGGGAAAGCTATGAGACAAGGGCAGTGGTACATACCAGTTTAGGCTCTGCAAACATTTGTGGGGTGGCTGAAAGCCAAGGGTGAGGCCCAGGACCTATGGAAGTATAGATGAGATCCTAGCGTTTTAGCAAAAAGTCCATTCTTCCTTTTCATGCAGGAAAACTGAAAGTCCTCAAGGTGAAATAACAATTCAGTGTTCGAAATGATCTTCCTTAATATGAGAGTTCCTTGTCTCTTGATATTTCTTCTTTCCTATATACCACCCTGTCTCTGAGAAATGACTTTATGTCTACAGAGGACCAGTATGACTTCCTACACATTCATGTTCTGAAAAGGACCAGGCTTAGCTCTCAGAAGGTGGACAAATGTCCCCAAGGACCAGTTTATGATGTCATTGCAAGGATATCAACTGAGAAACTTTTTTTTTTTAAAGATTTTATTTATTTTTTCATGAGAGACACAGAGAGAGAGAGAGAGAGGCAGAGGGAGAATCAGGCTCCATGCAGGGAGCCCAACATGGGACTTGATACCGGGTCTCCAGGATAACACCCTGGGCCAAAGGCGGTGCTAAACCACTGAGCCACCCGGGGTTGCCCAACTGAGAAACTTTTAATTTTAATTTTTGCACTAGCTATTTTTATATTTGCTGAATATCATGTGCATGTACACTAATTTTGCTTTTAAATTATTTATTTCTGGGGAAATTCTATGAATTGTAGCAGCAAATTAGAACAGCGACTATGAACACGTTACATTACAAGCTCCTGTGGGCTTACTCCCCTCCCTGGCCTCAGGGGTCAAGGTCCACCTCTCACCTCCTGACTTTCTGAGTTCTGTCTCCCCTCCTCCATCTGAGGCTGACTAGGACTGGGACAGTTCCAGGAGTGAATGAGGCAGAGTTCAGAACGAATGGCTTTAGTACAGCCCATCTGGCTTTTGTACAATCCTCGGTGGAAGTGGAGGTAGAAAATGATGATGATGATGATGATGCCGATGATGACAATGATGAAAATAGGTTGCTCCTGCCAACCAGCAAGTGCAGGTGGATTTGCTTTGCTATTCTCAGAACGTTGTCGAGTGCTGAGGTAAGTAATGAAATGAAAGCTGAAGCGTGTGCATGCTGTTGCTTCCCTGAAAACCCATAAGGAGAATGTCAAATGTTTGAATGTTTCATTATATTTTATATTTCATAAGATGCTGCAGGGTACAGAAAGAATAAAAAGTAATGGTTAAAAAATGGAGGAGCAGGAGTGATGAGCCCTAGATTTGAAAATAATCATCACTCTTGGTTACTGAGAGTAAATAATACAGTGTAAAAACCTCAGGAGGAAAAGAGGAGGACTGAAAAAAGTAGCCTGGACATGGATCTAAATAGGTCTACAAAACACACACATGCACACACCTAATTAGGACAAAAGAGAGACAACCTACTTTCTCTTTCCAAACACTCATGCCAGAAAAAAGAAAAGGGGACCACTTGGGAGAATGTGCTACACAATGTAACAGTGGCAGCAGCGACAACAAAAACGTCCTGGCCTCACAATGAGTTATGGATGAAACCTATGTCTGTGACAAATGTGCCTCCTGTGAAAGCTACAGCACTTTAAAATATATGGAGTTTTTTTTTTTTCTCCCTGCGTCTTTTGATATGGAACACATAATCTATTGGAGACATATGCACGTTCATGCACGGAATAAATTAAGAGTGAGGCCAGCAGCCTTGGGACATGGAACATGGGCCCACTGCTTTGCTACAGCAATCCAGTAGCCTCCAAAAGTTCCACATCAGTCTGTGAATATCTTCTCTCCAGGGTAGGCTTCTAGAGGGGGGCAGCATGACTTTTAATTTGATCAGCAATATAACCTTTAGATGACTACTTGAATATTGGAACAGGGTCAAGATATGGGAAGATATCGCAATCCCCCGACCCCCATGAAATATATTTTTTAAGCATGAAAGGACAGTTGTTGGACAAACTGAACACATTTCTATGAAGAGTATTGCCACAGGTACTTCAGGGAGGATGACATGGTCAGCATGCAACTTAAGGCAATGCCTTTCACATTTTTTGACTCTGACCTACACTTAACACATTTTTACACTGGGACGCATCATACACACACACACACACACACACACTCTGAAACAAAGATTTCATGAAATAATAATTACCCTAGCTATATGCAATGCTCAGAAATTTCTCAATTTTTATTCTATCCATGCTCTTTTCCTTCCTTCCTCCCTTCCTTCCTTCCTTCCTTCCTTCCCTCCTTCCTTCCTTCCTTCCATCAATGTATTAATTGGTTGTGGATTACTATTTGAATAGTTTTGAATTAGAGGACATAAAGAGATAACAGCAGAACATCTGTGCTCCATCCAACAGGCTGGCTGTAAGCCCTGGGAGGGTAGAGGTGTCCCAAACACTTAGCAGAGGGTACAGCACATTACAGGTACTAAATAAATATTAGTTATTATCAACACCATCTACTAACTATTTGACCCTGGACAAGTCATTTACTACTCTTTGCCTCTATTTTCTCATCTGTAAAAAGATACCAATAATATTTACCTCTCGGCACTGTTGTGGGGATGAAAGGATCTACAACAGTGCTTGACACATAGTCAGCCATCATTTTTATTGGTAATGTTAAAATTAAAGACTCAGTTGCAAATGCTATCAAGTGTAGTCAATTTACTTGGCCCATTCTCTCATTCATTCGTTTCTGTAGTCCCTCCTCAGTGCTAAGCATTTTATACTCATTGTTATCTTCTCAACAACTCTGTAAGGCAGGGACTATTAGTCTCATTTTATAGATGAGGCTTAGAAAGATGAGCTACTTGCCTAACATACCATATCTAATCCTTGACACCAGGTCTATATGACTGTAAAGGCTGAGCCATCATCCCTAAGGAAATGGAGTCGAGTAGAGATATTTCAGGCAGATAGATTGGCAATTGCAGTTTAGGTGCAGGATCCTAATACTTTATTTAATATATGTTGTTCTCCCTCTCATCTGTGTAAATACTCTGGATTAAGTGTAAGGAGGGTAGACAAAACACACACCACTCGTGACTTAAGAAAGAAATAAGGGCAGTGTGGTTTGTTTCTTCTTGAGTTCGCGTGTAACTACTTTCTTTCAGAACCTGCTTCTCCTCAGTGCTGTGGTGGGTGGGTTGGAGTCTTTTGGAGGGATTCGAGCTCCAAATTTGATAGGGGTCAAGGAAATGCATCAAGGTATAGGTTACCTGAAAATCTGGAACAAGAGACAGCCAAGATCAAATCAAACCTCAGACAACTGAGAACCAAATAAACATGAACATATACACGGAGACGATTCTGGAACTCGTGTCAGGGAGTGCAGGCAAATGGCTCATCTCCCAGAGTAGTTTTTATCAGTCCAGTTGCCACTTCTGAAGGGCTGAAACTGTCCTATTTTTGCCTAAGGCTTCATTTATGGAACCCAGCTTTGATAAAGGTGGCCATTACCACCACCAAGTGCAGGAGCTGGGGGCTCTTGCTTCATGCAAAATCCCACTCCTTTTTATAACTTACCTGCTGCTTTAAAATTTCTTTTCAGGGCATCTTGGTGGCTCAGTGGTTGAGTGTCTGCCTTTGGCTCAGATTGTGATACCAGGGTCCTGGGATTGAGTCCTGCATTGGGCTCCCCACAGGGGCCTGCTGCTCCCTCTGCCTATGTCTCTGCCTCTCTGTCTGTGTCTCTCATGAGTATATAAATAAAATCTTAAAAAAAAAAAAACAAAATTTCTTTTCCAATTTATATCCTCAGTGGAATGAAGCATATTTTCATCTTTTAATATGAAATATTTCACATTTATTGAGCCTCCTGTCTGGTTCTCCAAGATGAGATTAGGAAACAATTCATTCCTATTTGTCTTGGAGGAGACCAAATGCTATCTACTGTTGATATTGTAGTTTGGTATCAAAGGCGAAGCACTTGCACATAGTGCCACATAGCCTGTTTCTGAAAGTAATGGTTGAGGTGTTCTTAATTTACTAACTGGACCACTTGTAAAGTGAGAAACCCTGTCTTGTGAAAACCTAAAGGGAATTTCCTTTATAGGAATAGTCTTATTACAGGCTTTGCACCCTACTCAGCTTATAGTGTAAAGTTTGCCTATTTTTCAGCCTATTGTGTAAAGTTTGCCCATTTCTGTCCTAAGGCACCTATGGCCCAACCTAAATTATGCCTGTCCTTACTTGGAAGCCTAAGATTAAAGTCCTTTTGACGTGACTGACTCTCTGATCTGGTGCCTTCTATATACCAGAAAGCTCAGAAACTACTGAGCCCCTCTCTTCATTTCCTAGACTGCCTCCAGGCAGCCTCTCACCATTCTTATTAAACTACTGAATATCCACACACACATGTGTGCGCACACACTGACAATATTTAATCTGCTACAACATAGACCATGGGCACTGGTCTTAACAAACCATTTTGCATTGACTAAACAATAACTCAGCTCACTAATGCTTCATATTAACATTCCAAATCATATACATCTGGGAAAAGAGGGTATTTCTTATATAAGTGAACTCTTCCATATTGGTAGGAATGGGAGGTTTGGAACTGGAGTCCTAGATTGTAGTTTGAATTGCTTGCTTGGTCCTAACACTTTCTTTCCTGCTGGGGCCACCTCTCATTCAGCTGGGAACTCCTAGACTACCATTTTCTTTGTAAAGCTCTTCTTTCTCCGCTGCTCACTGATTCTTTTGGCAATCTTTTATCAGTTTCCCTGAGCTGATGATTCTACCTGGGAAATGTCCTTGCCTCCTTGACTGTCCCTTTTCCTGCCAACCTCTCATATAGCACCAAGCAAAGTTATATGGAATATGTACGTCTAATTATAATAGGCTTGGAAAACCATGGCAATGACTTAGGAAGAGTATGTGCAACTGTCTTTTAAACATGACATTTATCATAACCCCATCCATTTTATAAGGGGAAACACTAGTAGTTTAACTCTTCAGAAAGAGTTCAGTCTAGCAAGGTTTCTCAACATCAGCACTACCAACATTTTGGGCCAGATATTCCTTTGTAGTGGGGGCCACCTTGCGCATTGTAGGATGGGTAGCAGCATTCCATGGCCTATACCCACTAGATATTAATAGGACTTTCCTGGTTACAAGAAAGAAAGTGTCTTCAGACATTGTCAGATATCCTCCCACGACATCTGGGAGTCCGTATCACCTCTGGTTGAGAACCACTGCCCTCTAGAGACTTAGTCTTCAAAATGTGTTCTGCCAATTAGCATCAACATCACCTGGGAGCTTGTTGGAAATGCAGACTCTCTGGCTGTGCCCCAGGTGTACTTAAACACAATCTGCATTTTGACAAGATCCTTTTATATGCACCTTAAAGATTTTGAAGCTCCACCTCAGAGAATGCCTCCATTTGTTACCTTTTCTCCTCTTATCAGATCCATCTTTCTCTCCCAGCTCCTTCTAATCCTTCCTGGATAAATTTTCATCTTTGGGGAAATTCGTTAAGCTACTCACAGATATTTGTTGACTCAAGTGCCATAGCATTTCTTCTTCCGTCCAGCAGTTCCTTTCCTCAATTCTGAGTTATTTCAGGCTATACTAATGCTCCACAGACTCTAGAATAATATTCCATAAGATGAGCCTGGGCTAGGAAGGGGAGGGAGAATTTAGATCTTCAAGTCTGGAATAATAGTTCAGATAAGTACTGACATTTCGTGTCTATCTACTCTGATCTTTCCTTGCTTGAGGGATTTGAAGTTACACCCAAGCTGGTTCTGTAGTTAAGGCTATCACACTTCATCAATTGATACCATATTTGATAATCTATGAGGTTCAGAATCTATGAACTGGTGTTAGGAATGTCTATCGATCTTTTGCCAATGACTCTTCTCATTTTCAGTCGTCTTTAGGAATTAGAGTCCGATATTGTTGCTTAACACCCCTTCCCAATGAATTAACACTTGAATACTGTACCAGCAGTGCTAATATATTTGACTTATTTTGACACCTAATGTCCAATTTCCTTTTAAAATTGTTGTTTGGTTATCTGCATTAACGTTATTGAAATTTAGAACTGGGGCATAACTTCTACACACTTTCGTATACTTACACTCTTTGTATCTCAATTCATAAGCAGTCATTTAGTGGTTAACGCAACCAATGGGGTCCATACACACAAGTACCAGTTGCTGGGAGACAATGTGCAAACTGGCGGTCATATAATTGTAGATCTAACAGGGCTGGGCACAGGGTGAGCAAGACAGTTACCTAGGGCACAATTACTCTCCCAGGTTCATTCAACTCCGGATTCTATCTCTCCCAGAGACCAAGTACCTTAATATTCTGTGGCATGTCTTTTTCCAGAGTCATTTCTCTATCACCGAAGTCATGGATAACAATGATTCTCTCTGCTGTTTCAAGATTTGTGCTGCACTTTTCCCCCCTACACTGTTTTCCCAGTCTCATTGCCTTGTCTTTCTATTTCATGAAATTGGCTCATCCTGGACACCTGTCTCTAATGGAGATATATTCAATAATTTGAAGATTAGAGAAATTATGATTCAGAAGATTAGACTCAGAATTTTGTTTCCCAGATCCATTATTCCCACATCAATTTGTTGATTTCTCAATCCAAACCCACTCTCCTTTGTACTGCTTTTTGATGCTGAGTCTGGATCCTCTTTTGCCAACTAGCTCCATGTTAAGCTTTCAGCAGAGCATGCTAGGGGAACTGAGCATGTACTCCTAGCTTTGTTGCTTTCCTTCTTTCTCTTGTAGTGCAGTGCTCACAGCTACTTTCCCGTGGGAGACCAAGTGATGCACATTTTTCAGCAAGTCTCACTGGCACTCCAGCCAGCATCTTCCCTGTGAGTTTGCAGGCACTCCAGCTAGTTGTTTCCCGCTTGCCAATTCCCACCTGAAGGAGGGAACTTCAGCATTCTCTGCAAGTCTGCAGTCATACACTCTCCAACAAGGTCTATATCCCAATCTTGGTGGGAGGAGGATAGTGACTTCCAAGTTTGGTTCTTCCTTAAATATTCTCCTTCATTCCTAGAAGTAGTCGTTATTCCTTTCATCTGCTATTTCAAGAATCTCTAGAATTCTCTTTACTCCTTTTAGTATTATTTCTCTTTCTATATGTTAAATTACAGGTGTTTCTGTGTCCTGCTTGAATCCTGACTGATTCACCCTACAGTCAAAAAGAGGATATCTACAAAAACCCTGAGTCTATTCCGTTTTAGAAGGCATCTGTGGGAGATACAGGGCCCTTGTAGGGATCCTCATCTATTTTCTTTGGATAGATTAGAAACCGCCTTCCCTGAGTGGGACCTATCAGAAGTAAGGAACAACTCATTAAAGGGTGACACTCAGCAATAAGTCTATGTTGCTTCAGCTTGTGGTTCTGGGTCCTTGCCTTGTTAACGTCTCCTATTCTCTAGTTCTCAGTGTAGGAGAGCTACTACCAATCTGTTTGGGCACTATTTGGTTATTTAGTATTTCCTTGCATATATATAATATTATTAACATATAAAATATTGATTAATATATCAATAATATTAATATAATATTATGTCTTTATAATTAATCATACATAATATTTATACCAAAAATGTAAAATATGTAATATTATATGTAAATTTGAAATATATATTATATTGTATTTTATTTAGATATGTGTATGTATATATGAAATCAGGATGTAATATGTAATATCAGGATCTCCCTGGAAGAGATTATGTTTTCCAACTTTATTGTTTTCTATTCTATTTTGTTTTTGAAAATAGCAAGTCACTGGGATTGCTTGGATCCATGGTTTTCTATTTTCAGTATAGAGTCTTTCTGAATAACTGCTTGCTTATATCCAGCATGATGCTTTCAGGACTAACTATTTTGAGATTGATAGCAACCATATTGCTTTTGAAGATTAATGGGAAAATATACGATTTTGATAACATTTTTCCAGCTATAGTTTTCCTAACAACTAGGTCAAGGGGCCATCTAAGGAATTATGATTAAACTCATTGGCTTGAAAATATACATTGTTTTTACCATGTCTTTAATTCTAATTTGAATGCAGCTAAGATTGGAGACAGTAATACCTTTTAGTTTGCATACTTAGAAATAGGTCTCTTATACTCCCTATGCACATTTATGAAAAGTAAGCTATACATTAGCATTTGAGGTGGTGATGTTAGCCCAAATTATAGCAGTAAAATACTACAATACTGATTTCTGGTTAATAACCTTCATAAATGGACCTCATGCTTCCCAATGTGTTCTTAGCAAGCATACCTTATTATTTTATTTTCCTGTCAATAAAATTGGCATAGAATTATGTTTTAGGGTCCATGTATTGGCCATATGTATATTAAATACAAAATATTGTTATTTATAATAGGTACAGTGAGGTCTGAGGGTTGATAACTATCTAAACTCACATATTAACTAACACAGCTGATCAGGGAAGTGTTTGGTTTAACAGAGCGACTTTCACAATCTGCAATGTTTCTTATTCTAAACTTTTCCATGACTGTTTTCATTTGCACCTTGAGGGCTCTGTATCTATCTCAGGGTCTTAAACTATCCTACGTTACCTATCACTATTACATTACCCCTGAAAAAGATAAATGTTCCCTGTAGATTTATTTGCTACAGATATCCTACTGGAATATTTTTTTAAGACACTGTCATTTCTAGATTATAAAGGATTCAAAATAGTCACAGAATTTACTTTTTTCCATCTCTGTGGTCAGTAGCTTCATTTACTGGTTTTACATCTTAGTTATACTTTAGTGTGAACAACCATGAAAAGCTCCATGTCTATAAAAACAGCCTGAAAAATGATGCCTTCGTGCTTATGGCATTACTGCTATTATGAACACAATTCCTGTGTTTTGAAAAACAATAGAGTTTGTTATGTAATTGAGTTTCCCCCAGAGAGTGCCACATGACCAGAGTCTATTAATTATACAGTTTTATTATTATCTTTTGTTCAGAACAATAGTGCTCCTGAGGTCCTGTGAAACTTTTCTCCCATGCGATTATGTCGAGTTTTGATTAAGCTTCATTATATACAGTTCATTAACAATGTATCTTAAAATGAGTTTTTGATTGAACATTTTTATTGGTCATTTACTATAATTGATGGATTCTGTTGAAATTTTACATAGAAAATTTGCCAGGATAGTTACGGTATCTTTCATTATGTATCATTATGCTTTTTTTCCCTAAAAGAACCCAAGTTTCTTTAAAACATTAACTTTCAAAAATTAGATATTGATCTATTGCCAAAGCAGTTGGTCCCTTCCATAGTTCAATTAGGAGAGAAACAGAAACTGGTAATATTGAATAGGGATAAGAAAAAATTGGAGAAATTAAATAATCCTATTAACATGATCCTTTTCCCCCTAGTGCTCAAATCGTCTTTTAGGAAAGTAAATGAACTCTTGCTGTTTGAAAAGGGTTCTTTTTAATGAACTACAAAACTTGATCTGTTTCATTACATTCTCTAATATTGTAATATTAATCATAACATTTTACCACTCTTGTTCTTACTTTAATCAAAGGGGTAAAACTGATTTGGCAATAAGTTAACAGTTCTTTTTATAATGCCTTTATTTTTTTAATTTTTTTTATTTTTTATTTATTTATGATAGAGAGAGAGAGAGAGAGAGAGGCAGAGACACAGGCAGAGGGAGAAGCAGGCTCCATGCACCGGGAGCCCGATGTGGGATTCGATCCCGGGTCTCCAGGATCGCGCCCTGGGCCAAAGGCAGGCGCCAAACCGCTGCACCACCCAGGGATCCCCTATAATGCCTTTATATTTAAAGAAAAGTTAAAAATTTCTTAGAAATTATTTAATGTGTTAGTAAATACTACCCTGGAATCTTTAGATAGTGAACTTATTTTCACTGAAGGTACTCAAGCAAATGTTTGATAACTGCTCATTGGGACAGAAAAAATGGTAAAATAGGTAACCTTTAATATTTCTTCCAACTCTAACCTTTTACAAATTACCAGTGGAATATAGCATAAGAAAGAGGACAAAGGTAGAAAAAGAACTGGAAGAGGAGTTTAAAAACATACTATTTGGGGATCCCTGGGTGGTGCAGCGGTTTGGTGCCTGCCTTTGGCCCAGGGCATGATCCTGGAGACCCGGGATCGAATCCCACATCGGGCTCCCGGTGCATGGAGCTGCTTCTCCCTCTGCCTGGGTCTCTGCCTCTCTCTCTCTCTCTGTATCTGTCATAAATAAATAAAAAAAATAAATAAATAAAATAAAAACATACTATTTGGATTCAGGCAAGTTATTTAACTTCTATGGGTTTCAGTTACTTGTGATAATAAAGAAATTGGATTAAATGATGTTAAAGTCTCCTTCCTACTGGAGCCTTTTCATGATTTTCTATTTCCCTGATGGCTAAGGGTTAAATGAAAGTTCTCCAAAAATCTATGTTTTATTCAGAAAATACCAGACACTTGGGACAATAGAGTCCACTGACAAATGCTGGCAAATTTATAATTCCAAATGAACTTACAGTTTTGGCATATGTTATATTAACTTATATATTCCTACCTCATCTAACTTTTATATAGCTTTCCTCCTACTAAAAAATGTGAATGAGAAAAAAAAATAAGGAAAAACATATTCACTTTGAAATGTTCCATTTTTTTCCTTGAAATAGCAATTACTGCCGTCACTGGAGGTTTCTATGCTTTATTGTTGTCATCACAGAGAAAGGGTCAAGTTAAAGTTTTCGTTGCTGAGCGTGGGTTATTTTTCAGGAAAGGCAGAGCTAGTCATTGCTTACTTTTCTAAATCTCATAGATTGATTATCATTATCATTCCCCTCATATTTATTTACCTCTTTTTTTCCCTGAGTGGAATATAAAGGCTGTTAGCTCACAAGTATAATTCTAACTCTGGTGAAATCACATAGATTGAGCAGTTTGAATTTAGCCAACCACCCAGATATTTTGGGGCGTCCAAAGTGCTCAGTCTTCTGAAACTTGACAGAAAGGAAACCCTAAATGTTCACATTTTATCTACCACCAAACTCTCTTCCTCCTCTTTCTATTTCTCTCTCAATATCCTACCCCTACTGCAAGGCACTACATATGGAAAGAAAGTGTGCCAGGAATTTGCTAGATTATAATTAATTTGGCCACTATTTTACTCCATAACATTGAGTGGATCACACTTTCTTATTAGCTTAGATCTCAGAATTTATTGATTCTGTGACACCCGAAGTCGTGACCAATTAGGTACTTTCCCTCCCTACCACATCTACTTTCCTTGATTCTCTTGCAATTGAAGTGGGAAAAAAAAATCATGAAAAAAAATAGTGTGAAGAAACTTAATCCATTGTAATATCAGACCATTGTAATGATATTACAAAATATGATTTTTTTTTCTTGGAAGACAACTATTTATTTGTTGCAAAAATTATATATATAGTGTCCCATTTTCCACCACCTCCCTCCCTGTTTATGATTGGCAGTCATTCTGCAAATACACTGGTCCTTCTTCAAGCTGGCTCCAGGTATAAACAGTATATGCATATGGCAGACCAGAAAAGGGCCTGTATTATCATCATTCACAGAAGCCACTCAGTGTAATCTGTATACATCCTCTTGCTCTTCACTGCTTTTGGATCTGAGCTCTTGAACTTTAACCTATCCACCAACTCTATCATAGCCGCCTTCAGTCCACCAGAGTCTTTGCTTCTTAGTTCCTGGAAGGCTTCATCCAGGGTGGACAGCTGGTGGCCCTGGTGGGTCTCGATGATGGGGTACAGGACGCAGAAGAGCTGCTTATCCTCCTGGTTCATGGGTCAAGTATTTGAAGTTCATCCACATATTTTGATTTATTTCCCATTTGTGAGGTGAATGAGCAAAGTAGCTTTGTGAGCATTTAATATTTTAACCATATGGAGGAGAATCATCTTTTTCTGCTTAAATGTAAAACGAGGAGATAAGATACATTTAATTGCCCGTTTTATTACAGATTGAGGTCTACTGAAATAATAAGAATTTCCTATCCCATCTTGTAGCTCCACATATTTGGGCAAAAGAAAAATGTTTCAGAGTCAAGATGCCAGTTTGAATAACTAACCATTCTATTAATTGATGTTCTTGGTCAGAAGGGGAAACAATAGGCAAGTATGACTTTGTGCATCATCTATTTTCAATATTGGAAAACAGACCCCCCCAAAAAAAAATTCTGTAGTTTGTTGTTTAGTATTATAATCTCTAAATAGAGAAAATAGAATATGAAAACAGAGTTCAGTGATCCAGCCTGGGAATCGAATAGGAAGACCAAATTGTCTTACCTTTACACCAGCAATCAGACATTCTGGGAAAAACATAGAATTTGGTGGTTAATAATCCTAGCCTCCAGCCTGCAGTCTGTCTTGACTACTTGTGTGACCTAGGCAAGTTAATCCATGTCTATCAGATTTCCTTTTTCAGTGTACAAAGAAAGGAGACATCCCTAGAAACCTCTGACACAGTGCCTAGCATACAGCAAGCTCACGTGAAGTGTCACGGGTACTGAATCTTTGTTTCCTCATCCATGACGTGACTGGGTTGATCTGTACAGCAATAATTTTCAAATCTTTTTATTTTTTTTTTAAGGGAGTAGAACCCTTTGAACAACAGCAACAGATTTTTACATGGAATCCCAACACATTAGACAGACAAAAGCTAAACTGTCTAAAGTGAAAGTAGAAAGCTCAGACTACCTTCGCTATTTATTTGTGTTTATTATGGCAAAGGTATGACATTCATTCAAGCTTTTGGTTAGTACATGTTCACAGACACTCAGAATCACAAACCTCTTCAGTACCTTTCATTAACTATTTCTTGGGCCAGCACATACTCCATGTGAGTTTCACACGACAGTGGTTTCTAGAGTTTACTTCCTATTTCCTCACGTAATCTCCTTGACAATTCAATGCTAAAGGGGGTTGATATTGGTGTGGTGAATGATAATGATCCTGTGAAATTGTGTTGGAGATCATCCTTTTAAATGAAGGGTAGCACACTAAACTGCAGGCAAACCTGACCCAAGTAGATGCTATAATGAATGTCATTTATCTGTTCTGCTGACTGTGGGTGCTGGAATTTTTACTGAAATCACTTGGGGACCACCCAGTGCAGATATCTATTTTTAATAATACACAAAAACTTTTTTT